>NC_134512.1:30575917-30765917 GCF_027942865.1 Odontesthes bonariensis | reverse complement strand
CATGAATTATGATTATAATTATATAATTAATTATATTATATAATTAATTATGTGAGAGCAGCTCAGAATGAATACATATTGGAGGTCAAATGACAGAAAAGTTAATAAAACCACAAACTATCAGCTAAAGTATTTCAGTCAAACCCAAAAATGACTCATTGGCATCGAACGACGGTCCTTTTCTGTGAAAAGTGAACAGAAGTTCACCTCGTCAAACATACAGAGCAGTGTGGAACAACTTTCGGTGTGGTATCTCTAGGTTGTCGTGGGAACAGGAGCAGCCGGTAACACACCTCTATCACCCTGAGCAAGGTCGCAGTTGGCGCGCCTTACACGACAGGCTCAGCAATAAAAGCCAGTGTTCGGCCCAGCCAGGTTCACACCGTTTGTCATGATGAGGGTGCTGCTCGCATTCGTCACGTTATTTGTGGCCGCTCTCGGCAAGGAGACATTTGAGGGGTAAGTTGGCCTGCTAAAACCTCTCACTTCTACGTAAGGTGGACATGCTCTGTAAGTACACCACTTCTTCATACAAAGTGGAGAAAGCAGTGTTCGGTACAGTCATTAGCTTTTGCAATGGCACAATTCTCCTAAAAGCACATTTTTGAATACATTGCACTATGAACTTGACTTAGTAAGAAAACTCATGTTTTATATATTTCATGTATGTATTCTTATCTTTAAGCAACTCAAGAGCGAGAATAAGACAAAAAGAAAATATTTTTTACCACCAAATGAAATGACAAACTTTGAGCACTGAGAGAATGCAGACACCAAACAATGGCAAAAACCATTGTTACATGGTCAACATAACACTCTAAAGACTGAGCATGGCTTAAAACTGTATTTGTGGTCCCTTAACACTCAGTTAGTTGTGCTTCTATGCATGATACATGAAATTGTGTAATATCAGTGGAAAAAAATGTAGAGGCTTTAGCTCCCCCCATTGATTAAGTTTCTTATTGACTGACTTGATGAAGATGATGTCAGACCTTTGCATGGGGCATTCCATCAGTTGTAGGACTCTCTCTTTTTGTTACACAAGATAGAACTTTATCATTCTAGCTGGATGTTCAGGGCTCAGTTACTTTGGGGCTCCTGTCTTTTTTTGTGCTGCATGATGAGTATAATCTGAACATCTAGAATGATTAGAACAATCCCTGTTCCAACTTAATGTATCCACTTCATGCACGCCAATAAAGCTCTATAAGATAAAAACTCAGCTAATAACAATTTTTTTGCATTAAAATGTTCTAAAACATCTTAATCTTGCAGGCATCAGGTGCTTCGAATTGTTCCAAAAGATGAAGCCCAGCTGTCTCTTCTCAAGGACCTGGAGGACCTGATGGAGTTTGAGGTCTCTTACCTATAAATGCTCTTTTAGAATCAAGCAACATGTTCTTTGAACTTCCTTGAACTTTTGTTATATGTGTGTCGTTTCAGCTGGACATCTGGATGGGGGTGACTGATGTGTCCTCCCCTGTGGATGTCAGAGTTCCCTCCCACACCCTGCAGTCTGTCAAAAGTCACCTGGAGAGCCTGGAAATGGAATACTCCATCATAGTTGAAGACCTGCAGGTACACTATGTAACTGTGTTACTTTCTTGAATCGCTTTTTTTTTTAAATATCACAACTCATGTGAATTACGTTATTGTTCTTCAGGCCTTGCTGGATGAGGAGCAGGAGGAGATGGACTCTGCTGCCCGTATTACTGAGTCCAGGAACACAGACAGCTACGTGTACTCCACGTACCACAGCATCAGTGATGTTAGTGTACACATTTCCTCTAAGCATCCAAGCGATGATCATCAAGAACAACCACCACTATAGAATGATGCATTCTCAACTGATGCGTGTGCATTCAGAGCAGGATTTTGTCTTTGCTTCAGATCTATAGCTTCCAGGATATGCTGGTGGCCGAGAATCCCAACTTGGTCAGCAAGATAGTCATCGGCCAGAGCTACCAGGGCCGTCCTCTGAATGTGCTCAAGGTAAAAGATCATCCATAAAAATCTATTCACAAAATGAATAGAAATCTGTGAAATTTCAAAAAATAAATTAAACAAAATTAAACTCGTGCTTTTTCAAAAATAAAACATTTAATAAACTTTTTTAAAAACAGTCACATGATAACTTCTTCCTGTTTCTGTGTCTCAGTTTAGCACTGGTGGAACCAACCGTCCTGCCATCTGGATCGACACTGGAATCCACTCCAGAGAATGGGTCACTCAGGCCAGCGGCACCTGGTTTGCCAAAAAGGTGTATTGATACATTACATTTTGATTCTTTGTCTCTGCCATCTCTGACTACAACCTGCTGAACTGACACTGTGACCTCGAACGCATTTCTTTTTTATTAGATTGTGACTGATTATGGACGTGACCCTGCCCTCACTGCCATCCTCGACAAGATGGACATTTTCCTGGAGATTGTGACCAACCCCGATGGATACTACTATACACACACCTCTGTGAGGCAGTCTTAGCGAGATATTTTTACTAACCTGTAGCACTCCGATTTTCAATATCACGTCTCTTGTTAAGCGTGATTTAGAATCATGATGGAATGTATGATGAACGTGTATCTTAAAGCTGAGGATAACTTAATGTTTTCAGAACCGTATGTGGCGTAAGACAAGGAAGCCCAACCCTGGTTCGAGCTGCGTCGGAGTAGATCCCAACAGGAACTGGGATGCTGGTTTTGGAAGTAATGTCCTCCTTTATTTCTGAACTATACAAAGTCATCACATATGATTTCTTTTAACACTTTACAACAACTGCTTTTCGTGTAAATCTGTCACGTTCTCTCAGATGTTAGTGGAGCACAAGAAACACCTCAAAAGGCAGATATCCTAGTGGTGATATCTGCATTTTGAGATATCTGCACAAAAAAAAAAAAATATATATATATATATATATATATATATATATTTCAGTTCTGCACAATAGCTTTATGTTTAATGCTGGTGGTTCAGCTGGAATAAGATAACTACAGGTCGCATACTGTGCACATTTATCACACTTTTAGGGAACTCTTGCACCACGTCCATTAGTAACAACTTAATCACACTGAGTAGTGTCATTAGTACCTTTTTCCTAAACAGTGGAATCTGTTTTTCTTGTTTTTTCGTGCTCTTTTACAGGACCTGGTGCCAGCAGCAACCCTTGCTCAGAGACCTACCGTGGTCCCAGGGCTCATTCTGAATCTGAGGTCGAGTCCATTGTGGATTTTGTGAAGTCCCATGGTAACATCAAGGCCTTCATCTCCATCCATTCATACTCTCAGATGCTCCTGTACCCTTATGGCTACACCACAAGTCCTGCCAAAGACCAGGCTGAGCTGGTATGAAAACCCCTTCATGATTTTTTCTAATGTGCCAAACCAAAAAAACGATTTGCCTATCTAAGAAAAATGCAAGAATATGTAACAGCAGTGTGAATAAGTGATCTGGTGCTCTCTTCCTGCAGCACAAAGTGGCTCAGAAGGCCATCACTGATCTGGCCTCCATGTATGGCACTCCCTACAGATATGGCAGCATCATCAACGTCATCTGTAAGTTTGAACAGTCCCGTTTTACATCATTCGACTTAAAGATAGATTTTATAGAGTATTTCATGCTCTCCTATTACACTTATTTTCCTATCTGTAAGTGCAAAGGTTGAAAGGTAGAACCAATAGTCTTAATCTAACTTCTGATCTGAATATTTGTTTCCAATTTAACGGCAGTATCTAAACATCTTTGGAATGTCAGTCAATTTACCGAAGACAAAAAACACTGGTTGAGACAGCTCAGCTTAACCTCATCAACATTTTTCAAACACACATGTACCAAAGTGCTTTACAGAATAACGGGAAAAATGTTTAAACGGCTGTAAAAGCAATTTTCAGAAAGCAAATAATAAGACGATAGAGCAGTCATATAAATTGATTAGAAAAGAAAGGAAAAAGTCAGAAAGGTAAAAAAAAAACAACATACAAATGGAACATATTAAAAAAGGTAGTACACAAATAGATCAGTAAATTGAATATAAACTCTTCCAAAGAGGTGTGTTTTAAGAAGAGGGTGTCAGAATTACGCATTCAAATTGGGAGCGGAGAGAAGAGCCTGAAAGCTTGAAATAGAAACTTGGAGCATTGTGCTCTGACCTACCTTCAACTCCAGTGCGTTAATTTATTCAATCTAGTTTTTACCCCTGAGTACACACGACTTGCTTGAGGTGAGTGGTAATAACAACTTGTTAGAAATAAATTGAATTCTGAAACAGTGTCTCTTGCTTGTACCGGTTAGAACTCTGGCCAAAGCATCTTGAATCAAATGAAAGACTTTTTTTCAGTGTTATATAGGCATCCAGCTAAAGTTGCATCAAAATAGTCCAGCCTAGATGTAATGAATGCGTGGACCATCAGCAAAATGTACAGTACAGGAACCTCAAGTTGGCTAGATATGCAGTGGATTGTTTCCTTTACTTATGTTATTCAAAAAGATTCTTAGCACATATAACATAAATAATGCATTACATTCTGGCTAAAACTCCCCAGAAATATATTTGTTTTATGAAACAAGTAGCATGATGTATGGTTAGAAGGTCAAACTTCAAACAAGTCAGATCAGCACTTCCGACACTCGGTGCACCAATCGCATGGAAAGTATTTGAGTAATACGGCTCACACTTCCTTGGCTGAGAGTTAAACATATATTTGTAAACCAGCAGTTTAGCTGATGCAGGTTCAGTTTACTTTGATTTTTAAAAAAAGAACATAGTGAAATTAAGTTGGATGAATTCAGAATATAAACTCGTAAAACTGCTGAACTATTTTTTATTTGTTATTTGAAAGTGAACTTTTTTGTTTGTTATGGTGCATCCTGAGAAATCTTGCTTTATACTAACCATGTAACTGTGAACACAATGCTTGTTTTGATTGTAGACCAAGCCAGCGGTAGCACCATTGACTGGACCTACGAGCAGGGCATCAAGTACTCGTACACCTTTGAGCTCAGGGACACGGGTCGCTACGGCTTCATCCTGCCTGCCAATCAAATCATCCCCACTGCCCAGGAGACTTGGCTGGCTCTGATGGCCATCATGGATCACACTTTCAAGAACCCATACTAAACTGTCAGTTCACGTGTGAAAAAGAGGAAATCCGCATGGCAACTCCACTTTAGGTGGGATTTTTTGGGCTTCCTGAAGACCATAAAACTGAGAAATAAATGAGCACATTGAAGAAATTAAGTTTCTAGTATTCAAAAATTGAATTCAGAGTACGTTTCACAAGCTTCACACACAACAATGTCTAATTTGGGAATGCTGCTCAGTGTTTCCCACTGCCGAGGGGGGGGGTAAAAAATAAAAATTCTTCAAAATTATTCCTTCGTTAATAATTGGTCACACAAAACTTTATTGTATTAATCCTTAAGAACCCAGACCCACTTCTACTTAAATGAAAATTAAGGGGGTTATAACACAGACTAAATAGACCACATAGAACCCATTTCAGAATTTTTTTTCCAAAATACCACCCCCCACAGTCAGAGATCTGTAATGTGACATATATTCAATTCAATTCAATTCTTTATTTCAGACCCAGGGGGATCCATATCACACATAAAAAACATCACAAAACATCAAAAATAGTTAAAAACAGAAGAACAATAAGAAAAAAAGAAAATAAAACACAGAGATATCACATAGCTCACTATCTCATATACAGGCATGTTCGCCAGTGACTCCATAAACTTGACTGCAGTCTTACAGAGCTACGTCCAGGGCTAGCCATCACAGCAATCACATCGTTATGTGACTCAGATACCCTGCACATAAATCCATACATCAATTTACGCAGCGCAGCTGCGCAAGTAGGTACCCCAGCACTGACAAACATGTGACTTGCGCTGGACCTTCTTGGGATTCTCAGCAGCATCCTCATGCAGTCATTATAAGCCACCATAAGTTTCCTAAGGCTGCCTTGTTTGTAGTGGCACCACAAGTGTGCAGTGTACATTGGTGTGCAGTACGCTTTGAAGAGTGAGATCTTGACTGTCACAGAGCACATACTAAATTTACGGCACAGCATGTTTGCTTGCACATACAATTTCTGCCGTTGCCTATAGATATCTCCATCATCTGACAGGTCATTAGCAATAATGTGGCCAAGATATTTGATATCACTGCACTCAGTGAGTGCAGTGCCAGCCAGATAGAAGGCAGGGAACGGTGATCGTTTATCTTCTCTGCTTCTTATGATCATGATCTTACTTTTATCCGCATTATATTTTATGTCAAACTCCTCTCCATACTGTGAGCACATTCTTAGTAACTGTTGCAAACCAGCAGTACATGGACTAAGGATGACCAAGTCATCTGCATACATTATGTGATTGACTATTATGTCACCAACCCTACAGCCAATTCCACACATATTTAGAGACAATGACAAATCATTCATATACATATTAAAAAGAAAAGGAGATAAAATTCCACCCTGTCGAACACCATTGGTGACAAGGAAGGGAGCAGAGGTCACATTACCCCATTTCACCCTCATTGTCTGATGTGAGTACCAATAAACCAGTATTCTAATTAAAAAACCAGGGACCCCACTGTTGGACAGTTTTAAAAATAATTTCTCATGACTGATGCGATCAAAAGCCTTAGAGGCATCAATGAAACACGTGAATATTGTCGTATTTTGTGTATTATATCTATGCAAAATTACCTTTAAGGCATAGATGCACAAATCAGTACCAAGCTTTTGTTTAAAACCAAATTGGTTGTCCGTAATAGAAACATACCTTTGCAATCTACACAATAGCACAGTTTCCAGTACTTTAGACATTACACTGGCCAGGGCTATTGGCCTATAATTATCTGAGCTGCTTAGCTTCCCCACTTTATCTTTAATTACTGGCACTAGCACAACAGAAAGCATGGAATCAGGTAAGACGCCATGAACTAGAAGACCTGTGTAGCACATAGCCACCAGAGGACATAATTTCTTACAGGCAAATTTAACATGTTCAGCTGTAATATTGTCCAGACCACAGGCCTTATTGTGTTTCAGCTTGATCATTGCTTCATTGACTTCATCAGGAGTTAAAATAACATCATTACTAAACTCTACAGTATCCATAGTAAATAAGTCACTCTTTACACAGTTTAGCAGCTCAGAGTATTTTTTACGCCACAACTGTGAGATCTCTTCAGGTCCACTCACACCATCTATATTAGAGGGGAGGGAGGTCTTGCAGTTATTAACAGTTTTTATTTCTTTCCAGAAGTCTTTAACATTATTGTTTTGCAGTTTTCTTGCCAGTGAATCAGCCCTCATAGTATTTTCATTCCTTTTAATGTAACGAAGTGCATACTTAAACCGGGCATTAGTGCATTTTTTATCTTCAAACAAGGAGCCATGTTTACTCTTCCCATCCACAGCCCACTTTTTAAAGGCATTTCGGGCCTCAACATGCAGTGCTTCAACATGGTCATGCCACCCTGGTTTAACATTTGATACTTTTGGTCTGTGTCTATACAGAGGCTTGCTTGACATATCAAGGGACCCCACAATAGCTTCATACATTGAACACAATTCCTTACAATGTTGTACATTATTACAGTTCATATTCCGACATAATAGAACATCTTTAGGGATTTTGATATTACCCAGCAAAGCGTCAGACTGCCTGATATACATATCAATGTCAGCCCTAGACAATTTTGACCAGTCTATTTTACCAACATCAGTGTTGTTATCCACAGGCAGCAACACAGGCAGACTGCCTGTGTTCAACACTATAAGAAAGGGTATGTGGTCTGCAGTGGCCATATCATAATCTATTTTTATATCATTGATGGAGTGGTGAGCATCCATAGTAGAAAGGCAGTGGTCTAACCAGGAAGTGGAATGCCAGGCCTCACTTATATATGTATAGCTATTTTTTGGTAAAAGTATTTTACTAGATAAAATCAGCCCACTGTCAGAACAAAACTGGTTTAGATGATTACCAAACAAGGAATTGACATCAGTTACATCAGCATTCAAGTCTCCAACAACATAAATAGACGTGGTAGAATTGTCCTGTATAAATGCCATGATAAACGCCAGTCTACTGAGGTACTCATCCTCATTTTGTATACATTCATCATAGGGCGTGTACACATTCACAATTATTATCCTCTTATCATTACAACACAGTTCAATTGCAATAGCCCAGTCAACTCCCAACCGTATGATATTAACTCCTTGGTCATATTTTTTATTCCACATCGTGGCTACACCCCCTGGAATCCTCCCCGTAACAACTTTAACACTTAAGTCTGTTGTTGATTCGCCTACCCCGTGAAAGTTTTCATGTATGGAGTTAAGTCCTTCCAGATCCTGCTTAGCCAGGAACGTCTCCTGAACACATAAAATGTCGCACCTCTCCAATAGTTTGTCCACAACATATCTGCGTGATTTATCAGATTCGCTGTGTCCAACACGCAACCCGCGCGCATTATGTCACATTGGGAGTTAAGAACCTGGATAATTTCTCCATCAAGGAAAATTATGGGGGACGTAAGGATGTGTGACACCTGTGTCACGGTGGGTAACACAGGTGCGGCTTATCTGCAGATTTTCACATCTTCATTGTAAACAAATTAATAACATAGCTAATTACACTGGTCGGACTGTTCAGCTCTGTTTCAGACTGATACCTCCGGTTCAGGCTGGTCCTCATCAACACGCACGTCTCTTATTCAATCGCGGAAAATATTTTTCAATACTCATCTGGCTTGAAGCAGCAAACATTCAGTGTAGGAGTTTAAAAAAACTACTTTATTTGATTCACAGCTGCTAGTGTTTAGACCTCGACAACCCAACTACATTTTTATTTTTTTTTTACGGCAAATTTGCGACTAGTTAACTTTATAGGGCTCGGGCACACGAGTTGCATTCTGGGATACGGTCGCCATATTGGAGGCACAATTTCGTAAACAAACCCTGAGGCACGACAGAGATCAAGGACCAAACAGTGAGAGAAAAGTGAGAGAAAAGCATGTTAAAATCGAAGAAAGGATGTGGGATATACCGGGATACATTACATAAGGAAGCCAGAGATCGGTACATACAGAAGATTGGCGTTATAAACGGACTGGACCCTTATGAAACCGAGCAAGGAATGGATTTTTAATTTAAAAATCGACGAAGATTTACTGCCGAAGCTCACCCTTTCCAACATAATTGCGTATATAGTATGCGGTGTCAGTGCTTATACTTTGCAACAGTTTCAATTAAAATGACACTTTACACTTTTGTCATGTTACTCTACTTGTAAATAAATAATGAAACACACACACACTTGGCTGTATCTCAAAGCACATTTATTTCAGACGACTTCAACTTTGCACAACACTTCTGCTCATGGTGGTCAGAGTACAACATACAGACACAATCTTGTCAAAGAATGTTTTGTCTTCACCTTCGCATGGCAAAACTATGTTGATAGGTACTTTTGCTGACAAAAAGGTGTATTGTTTCTGACAGTTCCAATCGCCCTTTCCATGTGAATTTGGAGATGGGCAATTTTCCTTGTATTTTCCACATTAAATTAAGATTAAGATCAGATTTATTGTCATGTATACGTGCATACACACGAAATTTGTCCTCCGCTTTTAACCCATTAAGACATCCCTTGCTTCCAACTGACAGTGTCCTCTTGTGAAGGTGGGGATCTTTACCTCAGCACACAAAAGTCTGTAACTTACCAGAATGAAAATGCAGAGAACACACTCTCATCGACACCGGGATTGAGTGGAAAGTTATGCTTGGTCGTCTTACAGCAGCGATCCATGCTAGTCGACGACGCTTTGTTATCTCGGACACTTGGTCTCCGTGGGTGCGCCTCCAAGCAGGAAACCGGTAAAAAGATAAACCATTTACGATTTCCCCCCCATTCCTGTCACGGCTTTCGCTATTGCAACCCACGACACAGCAACGTGCGACCATAGTGGCAAAGACAATAAGTAAAATAGATAAACCAACGAAGAAAGTTCCGAGACCAGGCGGGAGTACGTCTGCGCGCAGTGGAAAACAATGTAAACAAAGCAGTTCTGAGCCTCCAGTATGGCCGCCGCTCACGTAGTGACGTCACGTGCCCGAGCCCTATAACGAAGGCGTAATAGCTTGTTTGCTATGGGTCGGGTCGGGACGGGACACCATTGTATTCAAAATATAAAATATTTTTATAGGACTTTTTAATGTGTGATTTTATAAAGGTGCACGTGATACCAACCTTTCGTGAATTCTTTCGGTTGAGCTAATCTAACGCGACGCTGAAGCTAGCAAGCTTCCAGGGAAGCACGGAGGGGAGGGGCTGTGTGTGTGAGTAGGCTATGCGAGAGAGACGCGAGGGACAGAGAGACGGAGGGAGAGCAGCAAGGAAATGCAGCTTAACGAATACGAGTATTTTTTAAATAGCGTTAAAAAAAATAATAATAACGAAACGCAATATGTGGCGGCCGGTGTTGAATCTGTGGCGCACCGCCACGAATTAGTCTATGTGTGGGAAACACTCCTGCTTTGGCCTAATGGTAACGAGAAAGTAGTTGAAACTCTGGATGAAGACAATTTTGTGCTGAGCAATTTGATTCCCGTCTGAAAATCTAATCAGAATTTAGACCAGATAATGGACACTGATAAAGAGAAACACAGTTATGAAACAATGCTTAGTCAGTCTTTTCCTCCTTAAAAATGAAAGCAGCTCATTTGAAAATAACGATAGGAAAGAATGGCACAGCGTACAGAAGCACCAAAATTCAGTCTTGAGATTTCAAAATGACAAAAAGATTCTGAGTCAGATGACATTAACAACAAAGAGTCAATAAGATCGAATTGCAACATTCTAAGTTTCTTATTCACTGATAATGATGTTTCTGTGAATAATATTTAAATGAATAGTTTGACATCTTATGATATGTGTTTGAGGAGAGTCAGAAGACATACCGCTCCAGACAGAGGTTTACATACTTAAAGGACATAGATTAGAAGGACAAAATGAGTTTTTCTAATTTTTTTTGGCATCAAAAGCCTGAACAACATGCATCCATCCATTTTTGTTAGGCTAATTGATTCAACCTGTTTAGGGTTGCGGGGGGGATCAAGGCAGTCCCTGCTGCTGCCGATCCTAATAAAACTTTAGATTAAAAGTTCCAAAATAGTTTTTGGCTTAACATTCTGTTAGTGATCAGAAACGATTGCAGCTGGTAGCTACTCTATTCCAGCATAAAAACTGTTTGATGGACAGCATTTGTTAGTCAATCCAACAAGGAACTGGAATCTTCACTTGTTTAGAAATGGCTCTTCAACCAAATGGAGATGCCATGGTCACCATTTCATCAGCTGTACGTATAGACACAAGGTACAGCGTATAGACACAAGGTACAGAAAGGTCTGATACAAAAGTCTGGGAGAAAACCCAATCTTGGATCCATACCTGAGAGGAGTTTGTTTCAGATGATTAAGATGAACTAAGAAACCATGAAGCAACACGTCTGCCATCAGCTGCAACATCAGTGTCACTGTGTACACTGTGTTGGAGATTTACATAACCATGAACCTGATGCATATGCTCTGAGAAAGAGGTCCATGCCTCAAAATCAACACCTTAAGGTTCAACTAATGTTTGCAGGTGACCAAACTGAGGAAGGTTTTACGGAGGAAGATTTTATGGTCAAACATGTGCCAACTTTTCAGAATGGTGGTGGTGACATTGTGGTTTTGGGGTGTTTTGTTGCCGCTGTTACTGATAGACGGGGGACACATTGTTCAGCTGAAACTTGGACACAGCTGTGCGTCGCTACAAAAACAAAAGAAATATACAAAAACGTCCAACAGATCAAAGCTGAATGCAGTTGGAATGTTTAGTGAAAGGGAGGGGGGACATAATCTAAGGGGAGACCTAAATTTAAAAAAACCAAAGGTCTGAACAAACATGAAAAGCATGTGCGTATCGAGCTGTGGGGTGACTTTGTGGAACAGTCTGGAGACAGAAATGAAACAAAGTGCAAATATAAATCTGTTTAAAAAATGGTACAAAAACATGTTTTTAAACAAGTACATGGAAGAGGAAGTATGTTAACGGAGGATGATGAAGAATAAATCTATAAAGAGAATAGGGTTAAATGTTATATTGTAATTAACTTAGTATATGGTATATATGGTATATATTTATTTATGGGGTAGTTATATATTTAGATATATATAAATATATATATTTGTTATGTATTAGCACTTAATGTGATTTAATGTTTTTTTCTTTCTCTTTTTTTTCGTTCTTTTGTATGCACAAATAGTTACATACATTTTTTATTCATGTTCAAAATTAAATATCTATCTATCTATCTATCTATCTATCTATCTATCTATCTATCTATCTATCTATCTATCTATCTATCTATCTATCTATCTATCTATCTATCTATCTATCTATCTATCTATCTATCTATCTATCTATCTATCTATCTAATCTAATGGCAGTCCCAAAAGTACAAGGTGCAATTTGCAAAAGAGCATTCTGCCAAATCTTCAGTGTGATGTATATACATACATATGCAAGTAGTCTCACAGATATGGTGGACATGAAAGTAACTACACAGCGGAAAATGGTGCCAACGCATTTTGTGAAAGACTCATGCAACGACTGTTGCATCAGCTTTAACTGGCAACAAAAGCCACATAGGGAGGGACGGATGGTAGCGCTACACAGACCACTGACAGCCAGGCAACCGTATTAAAGATTACAGATTACTAATGTTTTAAAGTAACTTCAGTAACTGTGGTTGCTGTTTTACATATTGCAACATTTTGGTTAAGGATAGGCATTAAAAGGAGCTGGTTAAGATTAGGCATTGAACATTCATCTGGTTCATATGATTCATATTCATCTGGTTGAATATGAAGCTTGCTGTTTCATGACTGTATCGTGTTTTTCCAAGAGACTTTTTTTTTTTTCCAATACATGAATACATAAACTGCATGTGGGGGTTGAACAAGGTTAACTATGAGCTACCCAGCTATGACTTCTTATGTAATTTAGAGACATAAGACATAAGTGTCATTGTCTAATTCTACTGTGACCAGCACGCAAGGGGAAGGTTTTCTAGACATGGTTGTGTACAGCGTAATTAATACAACAAAAACTACAGAGACTTGTACTCCTAGTTATTCTAACTGCGTGATCTGTAAAGGGCACTTTTTAAAAGAATTATTTATCCTCATCCATGGCTTATTCAACAACACGATTAAACCCAATTCCTTCCATTCACTTAAGTTTTGTTTATTTAGTCCCAAATCACAACAAATGTCATCTCAAGGCTTCTTTCATCATTTGCTGCTTTCAACCTGTAAGAATATGAATAAATATACATCAATATTGAAAGCGCAGTGGTCGCGCCCAAACATGTTTATTACAAACGAATGAAGAAACAGCACATCTTAGAGAATCTTCCTTTTTTCTTTTCAACTGAAACCAACTTCAGCGTGCAAAACATGAACTGTAAGCGCATGGTGCAACTCTTGGTATGACATGAACACATCAATGTTCATGAGCAAGGTTTGAACACATGACCTGACACGCTCCTGCATAAAAGGCTGCGTTCTGTCTGGTCAGGTTCACACTGCCTGGCCATGATGAGGGGACTGCTTGCGCTTCCTGTGCTTTTTGTGGCCGTTCTAAGCAAGGAGATGTTTGATGGGTAAGCAGGTCTGCTCCTCTAACCTCTTCGCAGGATATAACTAATCTAGATTTGAGCTAATTTTGCAAATGTTTGGAGAACTAGGTATAAAATGAGGATGCTTTCAAGCACCCAAAACAAACATTTGCTTTTGAAACAGCACAGACTTTCCAAACTGCACCTCTATAACCTCTTGCCTCTGTAATATTTTTCCTGTGCTGTATAGTGCTGTGTACATATTTGAGAAAATAAAATGATCCATTATGGGTAAAGTGAGCGTACTGACACTCCAGGGGTATTGACTGAACAATTTTTAAGTTTCTGACTTTGATAAATCTGCTTCTAATTGCCTCAGTAAAATGGTGCGGTGAGCTCGATTTGAAAATGGCACTCTCAGTCTTTCCCTCTAACCCACCTCCAAAAAATCCCTCTTTAATTGCTGTTGATATATTTTTCAAGATGTTCATTCAAAAAGACTCAAATTTTATGTTTAGCAAGCAATTAACATGTCCTGTCAAATGCTTTCATCTGTGGCAGCATTTTATGAAGGAATGTACCGATGTGCCAACACATTTGGTTAATTTTATAGGACACTTAATCATTTTTTGTGGCTGATTGTTTTACGAGTGGGTTCTAAAGTTTTTCAGGCATTCCAGATTTGATATGTTCTCTTGCTGCCCCAACAAGGAAAAACTCTTACAGGCAGATGGAAGGCATCCAAATATTTAAACCAAAATGGCTGGGAAGTCAGACAGACCAAAAAAAAAAAAGCAAACAAAAGAAAAAACCCACCACCATATGTTTTTCTCTTTCCCTGTGCAACTTCCACCAACTTTGTGTAATCTTACTTCACCCCTTGTGTGCCAACTTCTTGTTGAGTAACAGATTGTGGTTGTCTTTTTGCAGGGACCAGGTGCTTCGGATTGTTGCAAAGGATGAGGTCCAGCTGTCTCTTGTCAAAAACTTGGAGGACATTACGGAATTTAGGGTTATTAACCATTTGAAATAAATTCGAACAAAAGAAATACGCAAATGGCATAGACTAAACTGGGCGTAATATTTTTGTTCTTTCAGTTGGACTTCTGGAGGGGGGTAAATGATGTGTCCTCCCCTGTGGATGTCAGAGTTCCCTTCCACAGCCTGCAGTCAGTCAAAGGTTACCTGGAGAGCCTGGACATCCATTACTCCATTATGATAGAAGACTTGCAGGTACACTGTCAGACCTGGGGACAGTCTGGCACCTAAAGTCCAAGCTATCCTATTGAGTTCCTACTGGTGTTTGCATTCCTTCTTGTACCGGGTTTTGAGTTTCTGAGACATTACTCAATCAGGGTGTTCTGCAGGTGCTGCTGGATGATGAGCAGAAGGAGATGAGGTCCGCAGCTCATGTCGCTGAGCCCAGCAACACCGACAGCTTTGACTATTCCAGGTACCACACCCTTAGTGAGGTAAGTGTACACCTTGAAGGAATCTCACCATAGATAACTTTTTGCTACATCTGTGACTTTGATGAATAGAAAGTAACAAGGATGATCTGGCCACAATAATACACTGTTATATTTTGAATGCACAACAGTGTTTAACTATACTATTGCCTAGACTGTGTCTGATAATACCAAAACTTTCAAATCACTTGTATTTACTGTGTTCAAATGAATTGAACATATTAGTTTTAAAAAAGTGCAACAGACAAATACACGGATAATGTGCCTTAGGTTGCTAGTTTACAACAAATTTGTGACATCCAAAGACTTGATAATAAATTATGCATAGCTGATAAATGCATATTCCTATCTAAATTAAATCTGTGCTTCAGATCTACAGTTTCCAGAACATGCTAGTGGCTGAGAACCAAGTCATAGTCAGCAAGATAGTCATCGGTAGGAGCTACCAGGGCCATCCCCTCAATGTGCTCAAGGTAAAAGAGAGTCCAGAAAAAGTGAAGTCTCCCCAGAAAATATTTTGAAAATGGTGACACCTGCTCTTATAAAACAACAAAACGGGCCTAAATGTAATGAATAAAAAATGTTTAACAGGCCAAAACCATATTTACCAACTGTGTGTAATGGAGTTTGACTGCTCTGTTCCCTTCCTGTGTCTCAGTTCAGCACTGGTGGAACCAACCGTCCTGCCATCTGGATCGACACTGGAATCCACTCCAGGGAGTGGGTCACTCAGGCCAGCGGCACCTGGTTTGCCAAGAAGGTGTTTGGATATGTTTCGTTTTTGTTTTCTGTCTCTTCCACCTCTGACCACTAACCTGCTGGACTTGTACTATGTCTTTTGCATTTCTGTCATCAGCTTGTGACTGATTATGGACGTGACCCTGCCCTCACTGCCATCCTTGACAAGATGGACATCTTCTTGGAGATTGTGACCAACCCCGATGGATACTACTACACCCACACCTCTGTGAGGCAGTCATAGCGATACATTTTTACGAACTTGTAGCACTCTAAATTTTGATATCATGTTGAGCAACTTGAAAACTGGGGTAATATGATCTTTCCAGAACCGTCTGTGGCGTAAGACCAGGAAGCCCAACCCTGGCTCCAGCTGTGTTGGGGTGGATCTCAACAGAAATTGGAATGCTGGTTTTGGAGGTAATGTCTTTCTCTCTGTACAGTACATTTAAAAAAAGGTACTGTAATGAAAGCTCCATCGCCACTTTCTTGAATGATAATAACCACAAGATGGCACAAAAGATCTGGATTCAAAATCATAGTCACGGTGGCTTTAAAGGGATAGTTCGCCTCTTTTGACATGAAGCTGTATGACATCCCATATTAGCAATATCATTTATGAGCATTGACTTACCCCCTGCTGCGTCCTGTGAGCCAAGTTCCAGCCTCGTTTTGGCGTTGCCGAAGGTAGTCCGGCTAGTTGGCTGGGGCTAAAAAAATAAAGCGTCTTGCTTCTCAAAACAATATGCGTTCAAAAGAGTAATACATTTACATCACAAAATCGTCGATCTAGAAAAAGTCAGACCTCACAATCGCTTGGCGCTATTTTTGCCTCCCTTGATATCAATGCATAAAGCCAACCTAGCCATAGCCGCACCTGTTACGGTGTTTACTGCTCGGAAGCAGGGGGGTGCTCGGTTTGCTCTTCGGTCTGCACAGTTTACATTAGCCCCAGCCAACTAGCCGGACTACCTTCGTCAACGCCAAAACTCGGCTGGAACTCGGCTCACAGGACGCAGCGGGGGGTAAGTCAATGTTCATAAATGATATTGCTAATATGGGATGTCATACAGCTTCATGTCAAAAGAGGCGAACTATCCCTTTGACCACTTTGTTTTGTAGAAAAAGTCACAAGGAAAATACACACTAAGACACATATATCAACGGGTTTTTCTTTACTTTACAACTTTCTAAATTTGAGAACTAAACAATCATGATCAGTCTATAAGATAAGAAGAGGAATTATGTATTAAGGCAGTGAAGTAAAATGTATATTTCACTTTTAGATTAAAAGTTGTGGTGGTTAGCACGTTCGCCTCACAGCAAGAGGGTTCCAGGTTTGAGTGCCGGATAGGCTCCAGACCCCCAGATTACAGCCCACATTGATGCTTTCAGGGTCCCTCATGCATGGGTGGGCCAAGAAGGTCCACAAACACCCCTCTTGTGAAAAGAAACATAACTACTCAATGTTAAATCATAGAATATGCATTCAAGTAACTTGAAAGAACCTGCTATGATTGAATTACACATAGAAACAGAACATTATTGCATTATAACTGGACACATTTTCAACTACTTTTTAAGCCGTCTGCTTTGTTACAGATGTAAGTCAAAAGTTAATTATATGGGAGTCTTTGGCTCAATTATCTTAATATGAAAACCAAAACTGCCTTTTGCTTAATTTACCCATGCTGACACTGTTGGCAGAACCTGCATGCTTAACTGGCAAGATAATAGCAACAAACACAGTAGAATCATGGAGGACTGCATTAGATGCCCTAGACTCTGTGATAATCCAAACAAAAACCTAGCTGAGATTGTTTAGTTTGAGCAGAGGAAAACCAGCCCACAAATGTTAAGCATGTGTGGGAACTCCTTCAAGACTGTTGGAAAAGCTCCAAGTGACTGCCTCCTGAAGCTGGTTAGGTAAAGGAAGTGTTCAAATACAGATAATGAAGAATGTTTGACCCACATCTGCTATTTGGCCCACATAGTTTTAAATAATGGTACTGACTCAGGTTACGTATCTAAGCCTAAACTCAGCCACATATGCTTCAGGCTTGGCCCAAATCTGCATTTTCTTTTGGCCTTTGGGCCAAAGCTGGCACTTGTAACACTTGCTGGAACCCACTGTGTCAAACCCACTTATGACATTTGTGCCACACCTGACCCATACAACACATGCTATCACGCAAGATAGGCCCAGCTCATGACTTTGGACCCATCAAGCCTACATAAGACTGGTCAGTGGCATAACTGAGCCATAAATGCCAAAAGTAACCCACATTATGCCCTAATGAGGCTACATTTTGGTATGCAAAAGATGGCTCCTTAAAGGAATCAATAAATCTTATTCATACTTTAGTTTCTTTCTAAAACGTGCCAAATGTTATTTCACAGTATCATTTTTCACTTTATAAAAAAAAATCAATGAAGGAAACCTTCACATGAGAAGGTGTGTCCGAACCATGGACTGGTAAAATAATATTGCTGTGTCATATGATGGTTACATGCTGTGTATTGTTCCTTTACTGTTGATAGAACAAAACATGGCAAGATTTTGCTTATTGTGTTTTAGTGCATTCATTTGATTACAGTAATGTAGACATCAATGTCTTTATAGAGATTTCCCTCAAGCCATTTTTTGTTTTTTCATCCCTCAAGTCATTCTGACACTGTTATCACCATGTAGGACCTGGTGCCAGCAGCGACCCCTGCTCAGACACCTACCATGGTCCCAGGGCTCACTCAGAGTCAGAGGTCGAGTCCATTGTGGATTTTGTGAAGTCCCATGGTAACATCAAGGCCTTCATCTCCATCCATTCATACTCTCAGATGCTCCTGTACCCTTATGGCTACACATCCAGTCCTGCCAAAGACCAGGCTGAGCTGGTATGAAAACCCCTCCATGATTTATTCTAATGTGCCAAACCAAAAAAATGCCTATAATGTTAGAGATGTAAGAATATGTAACAGCAGTGTGAATAAGTGATATGGTGCTCTCTTCCTGCAGAACAAAGTGGCTCAGAAGGCCATCACTGATCTGGCCTCCATGTATGGCACTCGCTACAGATTCGGCAGCATCATCAATACCATCTGTGAGTTTGTGAAACACTGGTTAACTGTAGAGACTGGTTCCATTTTGAAAACCTTCCCATTTTAAATATGACTATTTTCCTTATTAAATCTATAAGCAACATGGACAGTGCAAACAGCACGGCTGGTCAAAGCTGGAAGTTTTACAAAAGACTAAACCCAGTTGCAAAAAAGTTGGGAGACTGTATAAAATGAAAATTAAAAACAGACTGCAAAAATGTGCTTGAAAATCTCGGTTTCAACAAGACTATCCTGGACTATTAGCCTACAACAGCATGGCTTTGTGGCAGAGGAGTCCGGGTAATGGACTGACTTGCTTGCAGTTCAGGCTTCTTAACAACTGAAAACATTTGGTACATTATGAAACACGACATATGACAAAGAAGACCCAGGACAGTTGAGCAGCTAAAATTCTATATCATCATTTGATGTTTTCTGTGTTCTATTTTGAGTGAAACACCGGTTCATTCAATCATTGCATTGTGTTTTTGTTTAGATTTCAAACAGCCTAAATACTTCTTTGGAGTAGGGGTTGCACTTACATTCTATCACCTGTGGAAATCGTTGGTGTTGCTGATTTCTTCCTACATGGGGGCTGTGGCCAAACAGAAACTAATTTTGGGTGCAATTTCGAGGTGAATTTTGAACTAAAGTGTTTTATTCTTACAGTATTATCACTTATTTTTGTTGTAGACCAAGCAAGTGGTGGCACAGTTGACTGGACGTACAACCAGGGCATCAAGTACTCATACACCTTTGAGCTGAGGGATACCGGCCGCTTTGGCTTCATCCTGCCTGCCAGTCAAATCATCCCCACTGCTCAGGAGACTTGGCTGGCCCTGATGGCCATCATGGATCACACTTTGAAGAACCCATATTAGTATTGCAGTCCTTATAGATGAGCCCTGCTAGCATTTATGCATCAGTGTGTATGTCAAAGAGAAAATCCCAACAGTTTGCAGATGTCATTTACAAATAATAATGCTTTGGTAATATTGGTCACTGAATTGACTGGCTAGTGGACTGTAAAATAATCAATATTTTACCAGCCTTCTTTAGTTTTTTTTTTTGAGCTGTCTGGTTCCTGCCAATGCAACTGAAGCTTTCACTGCAATAGATAGGACTGTAAATTGTTCGGAAATGGCCTCGAACACACATTTCTTCTGATTTTTGGCTTACTTTCTGTCAAATAAACCCCGACATGATGATATGCCATGTTGTTCATCTGAAGTTGTATTTACCTCGGAAGAATGGGATATTTTTTTTGGCATTATTTCCAAAATATATTTGAAAGAGGGTGCACTTTCTTTTTTACATGACTTTAATCACTTTTGCCATCAATTCAAAGGCGTCTACTCAGGAAAGACTTCTGATCAAGCAAACAGCTCTTTATTTGACATTAATAATTTACAAACTAATTCATGCAACCACTTTGTCACTGTGCATTAAGACAGATGGTGGAAACACTCAAAAAGGCTGTAGAGAAGTCAACGTTTTATCAAATTCACGTCACGGAAAGCAGACCAACCACAAGCAACAAGCCACCAAAATGCCCTCAAAAGGCCACAAATTAGAAATACTATTCTTTAAACACATTTGTTCTTACAGTCTTCACAAAATGCTCTCTTTCCAAAAGCGATACTGATTTTGTGCTTTGCACACGTGTCTTCAGAAAGGCCTCGATCAGTCAGTGCAATCATCTTACATCTTGCATTATGTTTTTACACAGAAACACACAGACTTGAACAAAAAGGCTGCTGGTGGACCATAATGACAGTACAGATCAACTCTTCTAAACTTTACAGAATGGATCAGGCTCTATAACAATATTAATAAACTTCATATGATACAGAGATTCACAGCATATTCTTCAACCATTTAAACATTCAATGACTCCATTTCTGACAGTAAAGTTGTGTCCAATCATCAACAGAAAAAGTGATCATCTATGTAGACTCATTCACTGGTCAAAATTGGTGGATAGTGTTACAAGAAATACGCAGCGGAGTGCAAAAAGAGCCATCACTACTCAGGCACTGTGCAAAAGGTCAAATGTACTTAAAACAACCACAACAAAGAAGCATCTAATACTACTCCAATTACATTTATGTTCTGTTTCTATGTTTACTTACAAATGCCCCCTTAATCTTGGTTTCCAGACGTCGATATTCTGTTAAGGTTTATATACATATTATTTGCTGCTGTCATTATGTAAAGCAAATGGTGGAAGATGGTACAGAAAAAACATGAAACCCTCACGAATTTAGTGACGAAGCAATAGACAAGTTTTTATGGGTTTTCTTGTCCACCTCTGACAGTATTTTGGATACTGCAGCTTGAGGTCATTACACAAATGAGAAATGGACTTTGTGATGGAGGTATGCTGGTTGTTTGAGGTTGTGGGGTCATTTCCAGGGTCTACTGCTCTGAACCCTGGAGCTGTCGCTGCCAGCCGTGTAGGAGCTCTGACGACTGGAGGCTTTGGACTGGGCGCTGCTGGCTGACATGCGGCTGGACAAGCGACCTGCGGTAAAACACACACAGGGCAAAAAGAACACGTGAGTGCAGATTCCTCAGTGCAAAAGAGAGCTGTAAGCTCTTCAAATTTAGATTTTTGACTTCATTTTATGAAGCAACTGGTGCTAATCTTAGGATCTGAATCAGACGAGTCCCATCCATTTTGTACACACAGGAATCCACAATGGCATTTTAATTTGATGTAGAGCAACTAACTCACTTGAAATTAAGGTCTCTTTTTTTTTACCCTGATTTAATGATTATTTCAATGGGCCATATGGATGCCTAAAACATGCCCACTGCTATTTTTTGATTTTCCGACTGTGTGCTCTTACTGTTCGAGTTACTGGGCATGAGAATCTCCTCCAGCTGGTCCTGGATCTTTGTCAGCTCATCTGATGTAAACCGCCACCTTTTCTCTGTTGCCTGTCCTGGCTGCTGTGGTGCCGAACATTTCCTCTCCTTCGATGATTTGGGAGACGACAGGCACGAGGCAGGGATGGAGCCCGTTGTCATCCCACTTGGAAATTTCTGAGCGATTACCTTGAGACCTGAGGAGGCCAGAGAAAGACAACAATCTTATTTAAAACTCTATTAGTATAATACTCATACTCAATTATCTACATTAAAACAGATAAGAGAGATGCAGAATGCAAGAATGAACTAAAGTGGAATATGTGTTCAAATTAGCGGAGTTAGTAAGTTAAATACATGTTGCATTACTAGTCAAAACACAGCTAAATGAACAGTCCCACTTCCTCCAAGGGCCCACCATGCAAATACAAAAATCAGAAATGGCTTTATACTCTTTGAACCAGTGAATTTAGTTTTCACCCAAGTACATCTGGCCAATAATATCACAGGTCCCAAGCTAAAGCTAACACCAACTACGCTCTGCGCCTCACACTAAAAAGCAGGGCATCGATCTCCAAAAAATTGACAGTGCTGTTCCAGTTATCCGAACTATTGGAAACTATTATGTACTATGATAGCTTTCCAAAAACTATGTCTCCTAGTAGTGTGTGTCTTTTCTGTGGTCTGGCACATACCCAAGAAGCTAACTTGTTTTAAAATGTTTGGTTAAAGTGACCCGAATGATATCATAACACTGCCTAAACTAGGTGTTTATTTCCACTTCTGAGATCCTAAACATGGCAAAAAAAACTTTTAGATAGCAGTTATCATGGAACGTTTGCTTTTTATCTAGAAAATTAAGGCCTGATTGTGGATAATCTTAATTTTCATTCGGGTCACTTTAACCAAACAGTTTAAAACAAGTTAGCTTCTTGGGTATGTGCCAGACCACAGGAAAGACACACACTAAAGAAGCTAACTTGTTTTAACCAAACAGTTTGCATCGAATTGAATCAGATCAAAAAGAAGAGAAAAATATTATGATTAATTTTCCTTTAACTGCAATTTGATTAACTGTCTGATTAAACCTTAACCACTTGACAGCGCTGTTTTAATTACAATCAGTTTTAGTTGATCCCTTTTCTGCAGGAGCTGCGTTGGAAGCATTTCATCCTGATAACCAAATTATTTGAAGGAAATTTTGATATACATGTCCCAAAGCCACAATTTATAGATGAAAATGAAGAAGACATAACATTTCTTCAGCGAGAACACGATTTATCGTTTCAATATTTCACTTTAACATCTGTGTGGAGTTTGTATGTTCTCCGCGTGTATGTGTGGGTTCTCTCTGGGTTATCTCGGCTTCCTCCCACCGCCCAAAAACAGGCATGTTAGGGTGATTGGTGACTCTAAAATTGTCTGTAAGAGTGAGTGTGAGCGTGGATGGTTGTTTGTCTCATTTGTCTTTGTGACCCTGTGATGGACTGGCGACCTTGTCCAAGGTGCACCCCACCTCTTGCCTAATGACAGCTGGGATAGGCTCCAGTCCCCCCGCAACCCTAAAATTGGATTAAGCGGGTATAGAAAATGGATGGGTGGATCGACTTTAATATTCAGTTTGAAAATGTTTAAATTCTAGTTTCCTTTAAAAGACCTTTAACGTACACACGATAAACCGTATATGCATAATTTTCCTAACTTCTGGCTTCGTTAACTTGTGCTTTGTGATGGCTAATGATTTTGAGACCAGCACTGGTTTTGGTTGAGGAGCAGCTTGTTTTACATCGACAGCACACTTTCTTTCCACTCCTACATCAATAACATTACCCGGTCTGCATATTTTCATCTACGTAGGCTAACATTAATCGTCTCCGCCCCTCTCTCACTCCTCACACCACTGCTATCCTGGTCAACAGCCTCGTCACCTCCCGCATAGATTATTGCAACTCACTCCTTTTCGGTGTCCCTCACAAATCCCTTCATAAGCTTCAACTGGTCCAAAACTCTGCAGCCCGCATCATCACCGGTACCCCCTCCTTTCACCATATCACCCCCGTCCTCCAGCAGCTTCACTGGCTCCTGGTCAAATTCAGAATTACTTTCAAAACCCTACTTTACACATTCAAGGCCATCCACAACCTCGCCCCCGCATATCTGTCTGATCTCCTCTCCATTGTCATCCCATCTCGCTCCCTCAGGTCTTCCGCCTCCCTCCACCTCTCTGTGCCCTCTGCCCATCTCAGCACCATGGGGAGCAGAGAACTCTGGAACTCACTCCCACCAGACATCCGCAACATTGACTCTTTACCTCTCTTCAAATCAAAACTCAAAACCCATCTGTTTCAAGCTGCATTCTCCCTCTAGCCTCTTTTTAACTTGTGTTATTTTATTTATTGTGTTTTTAATGTGTTGTAAAGTGTCTTTGAGTGTTAAGAAAGGCGCTTTTTAAAAATTAAATGTATTATTATTATTATTATTATTACATAGAAAAGAAAAAAAAGAAAAAAGAAAAAAGGTTGGTGTCACCCAAACAGAATTTTGGATGACTGAGTCCTCTTCTCCAACCTGTTTCTGCATCAGTGTAGTGTTTAGAGGTTTGGCGTGGTCATATATTGAATCATGATACAGCCCTTTCATCATAAGATACCAGGGACTTTAAACTTACCTCCGCAGAGCATAAAGAGATTTTCAAATCCTCGTTCGCACATGGTGGTAGCCGCCTGGCTGGCTATTCTCTCATCTTCATCATACACGATGATGATCTTCCCTGGTGTGTTTTTCTACACAATTTGTGGGTTAAGGTGCGCAGTGCAAACCCTTGTGATTTCTTAACATGACATTATGACAAGCAAATGTTTTCTGTAGTTTGTGATAAAGGATACATATTCCAGCACTTCTTTGGTGTAAGGGTTCATCGTCCGAGACAGCATGGTGATGGGGAAACTGTGCGCTGTAGAAAAAGAGAGATGATTAAAAAACAAAAACAAAACAAAACTTTTTTCTTTCATAAAAAGTTTGAAAAAACAGTTTCATGTTCTTGCCACCCACCGCTGATGATGTGGCAGCCGTCGTACTGCTCGCGGTCCCTCACGTCCAGCAGCAGGTAGGGGCAGTCGGGGTAGGGCCTGTCAGCTGGTGTTGGGGCAGACACCAACGTGTTTGCCATCTTCTGATTGTTCTTGTCTAAGTTTAGCTCCCCCACTCCACTGATTACACTGTGGGGGATCAAAGGTCAGAAGCTAATCAGTCTCATGCCTTTTTTTTTTCTGTCTTGTTTGCACGTGAAAAAACAAGGACTTAAAAATCTAACTTTCAAATTTTCTTCCTTCCTCAAAGTTATGAGGCTCCACTGTGTGACCATTGTGGCTGTACACCTTTACTGGAAGAGTTAAATCCCTAACATTTAACAGGTTTGTGTGTGAGGTGTTATTCCATTCTGGTAAAGTTTATGTAAGTGCTCTGTCCTTGTGCCAGACAGTGTTATCTCATCCCACTGGAAGTTCTGATTGAGTTTGTGAAGCTGTTAAGAGCTTACCTCATTTGGGAGGGGTTCATGGCTCATGGGACTGTTAAATTTGAGGCCAAATTGTTCATTTGTGATGCATTCGTAGCTCTGTTTTGCTGGTTTGAAAGTCGATTGTTCTAGTGTTCTTGGTTTGAAGAGCTCAGAACAGTTTTGAAATACCATCAACAACTGTGGCAAACAGAGTTTCAGTGTCTGAAAGCAGATGTATAATGAGCTCTCAGGTCTCCTGCACATGATTTAGGATTTAGCAAAGTTAAAGCGACAAAAAAAAAAAAAAAAAAGTGCCGTGTGTGTGTGTGCTCAACTTCTGTACACGCAGACAGCTCTTCCTCCTGAAAGGTGCATCGAAACTCAGCGCGATTTAATCATAACTAGAAAGCTGCAAGCAGCTGTATGCGGGACCGAGATGTGCGCACGTTGGGGCATGCGCTGGACGCCGTAGTCGCGCAGCTCTGCCCACACGCACGATACCCTCTGCGTACGTACGAGCACATAATAACCCCAATGCGGAGGGGTTTTTGAAAATTTCTAGGGGGCGCCACTGAGCCATTTTGATCCACTCACACATGATACCCTTTACATACGTACGAGGTCGACAGGGTGGAAGTGTGTGACAAGTTTCATGACTTTGCGATGATGATAAGGCTTTCAAATCACAAACACCATCACATGATTTCCACCGCCTGGCCACGCCTACACCGTTCAGAGTTTGGAAAGGTTTTTCAATGAATCCTCCCCCCCATGTCTTAAGAGTAACCTGGCCAAGTTTGAAGCCTGTACCATTAAATCTGTAGGACAAGTTCGATCATATGCAAGGCGTGGAATCGGGCAAAAATGGCACAAAAACTCACTTTCCATCCAAAATGGCCGCCTTCTTGTGTACGTGGGACCATGGTGGCAAGAGACTTTTTTGTGCGTCTGTGCATGATGAATGAGTGTACATAATTTTGTCGTCCCACGCAAAACTAACCCCAATGCGGAGACCATTTTTAAGTATCGTAGGGGGTGCCAATGAGCCATTTTGCTCCGCCCACACACGATACCCTTTACATACGTATGAGGACGTCAGGGTGGACGTGTGTGCCAAGTTTCATGACCTTGCAATGATGATAAGGCTTTCAAATCACAAACGCCATCATATGATTTTCACCGCCTGGCCACGGCCTTTGAGGTTTGGAAAGGTTTCTCCATGATTTTTTCCCCCCCCATGTCTTAAAGCTGCAGTCTGCAACTCTTTTTCAAGCATAATGCCTGGAACTGTCCAGGGATTCTGAAAGTAACCAATCAGGTTACGAGCTGGGCTCTGCTGCCTGTCAATCACCGAATGTGCACGCGCGATACAAGGTAGGCTCGTCCCCACGCTTATTTATCTAGACTATTGAACTTCATTACGGGCTAGTCTACTTACTGTGTCTTCCATGATCGCAAATGACAGGTGAGTTGATGAATGAGGAGTCGTGTACGCGCATCTGGCGTGCACTTAGACGTGCACGAGTTCTCATGTGTTTTGATGGGGCGGGACAGGAAGTTGAATAACTTTTATTTTTCGGTTAAAAAATAAGCATTTCTTGCATTTTGCGACTACGGAGGTCACCGTTTTCAACTTTAAGCGTTCTGATAGATCATGTAAACCCTTAAAATGCCAAAAATTAGGACTTTACGTATGACAACAACAAATCCTGCAGACTGCAGCTTTAAGAGTAACCTGGCCACGTTTGGAGCTGTTACCATGAAATCTGTAGGAGGAGTTCGATCAAATACGAGATGTGGAAAAAAACCTGACGTTTCCAACCACCAGCAGGTGGCGCTATAGGTGGATGTCACTTTGATTATATGTGCGCGTTCAGGCTGGGTCCAGCATTCACCGTATGAAGTCTGAGACAGATTGGATCATGTATGTGAGAGTTATAACCAACTTAATTTTTGTGGCGAGTCATTGAACTTTGAGGCATCGTCACGGAAACGCCCTTTAAGTTTTGAAAAAGTTCCCCAATGATCCCCCCCCCCCCCATGTCTTAAGAGTAACCTGGCCAAGTTTGAAGCTTGTAGCATTAAATCTGTAGGACAAGTTCGATCATATGCAAGGCGTGGAATCGGTCAAAAATGGCACGAAAACGCACCTTCCATCCAAAATGGCCGCCTTCCTGTGGACATGGGACCATGGCGGCAAGACACTTATTTGTGCGTCTGGGCATGATGAATGAGTGTACCGAATTTTATCATCCCACGTGAAACTAACTCTAACGCAGGGACCATTTTTAAGTATCGTAGGGGGCGCTACAGAGTCAATGAGCGACTCCCAAACATATAAAGTTTAGATTCTTTCATGTCGTCGACAAAATTTCCTGAGTTTTCGAGCACCTTTTGCAAAGAATAAGAAGAAGAAGAAGAAGAAGAAGAAGAAGAAGAAGAAAGAAGAATCCTTACAGGTACAATAGGGTCCTTGCAGTTTCACTGCTCGGTCCCTAATAAGATGACAGTTACAACAAGGAACAGTTGTGAGCTAGTCCCTGTTAACACTAAATGACAAAGACATAAAATGAATCAGAGAAGACATGGTGAGAGCTGGTGGCTCTCTCCGATGCTTTATTCGCTGTCTCTTAGTTAGTAAAGCTGTAAAAACTTGCCTTCATTCACTTGTTGCCTTTCAAATGTAAACTATGATAAAAAGCCGCACTATGATGCACTGAATGGGGCATCTATCCTGCTGGCCAATAAAAGATGTAACAGAATCCTAATGGCAACTGTCGATAACAAAAGACATATTATGCACGTAATTTACTGCCGAATACTGTAGCTCAAAATACATGAAAAACTTTGAGGATTCTGAAGAAATTATGTTTTTAACAACAAATTTCAGTATGCAAAGGCAATTACAACATCTCAAAGCCTTTAAGACGTACTAATACTTTAGTCGAGGTTATTTTAAAACCGTTAATTCATCTGAACATTTAAACATGAGTGCTGCTGCTAAACGGCAACTTAATCGAGGCTCACTGGCAATAATATGGGTGTGGGAGGGAGCCTTAAGGCTGATTTATGCTTCAGACGCAAAGCCTCTGACGCTCGGACGCAGAGCCTCTACGAGCGTCAAAATCTTGACCACTCCCCCACGCAGAGGCTCTGCGCGCGTCCTCGTGCACCTCAGAAAAATCCTGACTACGCGACAGACGCACGCAGACCACCAACGGAAGTGCGCAGACAAAAGCGGCTGTGATTGGTCCTCGGTGTGAATTTCCGGTTGTCTGTGTGGCTTCCTCCTTTGCATTTTCGCCAACTCCAATAAAAGAAGCTGTTCTTCTTCGATGTCGAGCAACTCCAGATCCATATCTTGCATACACTTTTTTTTTTTTTGAAAGATAAACACTTCTGCCGGCGCAGACGAAGTTCTCGTCACCGCCCACCGAAATTCTCGCGAGGGGAAACTGCTGTGCGTCCCGAGAAATTCCAGACCGAGGTTGCAGAACCATAACATGAAAAGTGGTTCGCGACCAGAGCAAAGCAACACGTCAAGACGATAGACGCAGAACTATAATCTGCCCTTCACAACACAGCAGAACTTTATCCCTCTCTCCTTGTGTAGATGTAGACCCACAGTGCCCTACTTCTCATCTCCTTCCGTTCTCTCTACGATGAGATGCTAACCTGAAAGCTCTGACCATTACAATGGCCCAGTCTGTTGCCCCCACAGAGTAACAGATAGAGTTACATTCCTGGGAGAGGGTACAGGTAAGACAGCAGGGAGGAGCCGACTGAGGCAGGCTATTAAAGGGATAGTTTGCCTCTTTTGACATGAAGCTGTATGACATCCCATATTAGCAATACCATTTATGAACATTGACTTACCCCCTGCTGCGTCCAGTGAGCCGAGTTCCAGCCGAGTTTTAGCGTTGACGAAGGTAGTCCGGCTAGTTGGCTGGGGCTAAAAAAATAAAGTGCTTTGCTTCTCGAAACAATATGCGTTCAAAAGAGTAATACATTTGCATCACAAAATCGTTCTCCATGAAAAAGTCAGACCTCACATTGCTAGGCGCTATTTTTGCCTCCCTTGATATCAATGCATCCAATGTAAACTGTGCAGACCGAAGAGCAGACCGAGCAGTCCCCTGCTTCCGAGCAGTAAACACCGTTACAGGTACAGCTATCGCTAGGTGGCTGGACGCATTGATATCAAGGGAGGCAAAAATAGCGCCTAGCGATGTGAGGTCTGACTTTTTCCTGGAGAACGATTTTGTGATGCAAATGTATTACTCTTTTGAACGCATATTGTTTTGAGAAGCAAGACGCTTTATTTTTTTAGCCCCTCCCAACTAGCCGGACTACCTTCGTCAACGCCAAAACTCGGCTGGAACTCGGCTCACAGGACGCAGCGGGTAGATACTCGTCAAATAAAACGGGGATAGACAATCATACATTTTATGTAATTGATTGTTAAAAAGCAGTACAGTGCAGAGTAATTTGTAGAGCTAATCAACCAGATACTGTAACAGGAAACATGTAGACTGAACACTGAACTGGCTGAGTGGAGTGGCTATCAGACAGTACTCTACCAGTACAGCTTTAACCCTCTGGAGAGAAAAACACGGTCAAATATTTGCCGTCACAATTTCACAAGCTGTTGTGAAAGACTAAAAGCCTTCCTCATGACCCTGAATAGGATGACTTGGTACGAAAAAAAAAAAAAAAAAAAAAGAATGAATTTCACGAGACATCTTGTTTAAAGTTTGTCTGTCAAAATCATCCATCGTCCAAATTATTTGGAGAGTGCTTTCTAATTATCAGAAGATCTTGTCAGATATCTTTATAGGTAGAGAAGACTCCTGCTACTGATTAGAAACTAATTCAGTATTTTGCAGGGCAAAATACACTTCATGTCAAGGCTATTCCAAGGCTATTGTTTACCTGATAATGTTGTCACAAGCATTAGAACAACATACAGTAAATGTCAACAATGCATTTTCCATACCATCCCAGCTTTTTGTTATTTGGGGCTGTCCTTGTGGGATAATTAATCATCAACAGTAAATGAATAACTGTGACAGCCCTTATTGATACACATATTTAGATTAGCTCTAAACTGTTTCCATTAATCGAGTGTTCGTTAGTTTAAGCTGGTTTAAGTTTAAGTACAGAGCAGATTTTGTGGAACATTTTGCCAGCCAATAAATGAACGGTTTTCGGTAAATGGCAGTCTCTCATCTCTTCATACTATGAAAACAAAATAGTGTCACGGTAAGTTTGACAAATGACTTTAAGGTGAATCAACAAATAAATAGATAAACGATAAATATGTAAATAAAGCTCCAAGGCTCCAAACTGTTTCAGTCAGTTGTTGGAAACTGCCCACAAGTCTTGATCCTGGCACCTTAAGTATTACCTTGTGTTGTGTACAGTGTTCAGAAAAGCTTCACAGGCTGCTGTGCTGTTACGTACCTCAGAAGTGTCGACCTGGCAGAGTGGCAGATGTCCTTGTTGTCTCCTACATCCTGACTGTGTGACCGGGCCGACGTCAGGGGGGAGCCGTTGGTGCGTTCAGACAGACAGTCCAGGTCTGCATCAGACACCACTGACAGACTGTCTGCGAAGTAGTAGAAGGACGTTAAAGTACAGCAGCACAAGTACTGTCAGAAACCCACGCTACAGAAATATGCCTGATATGCTAACTTGTATACCTCGTGAATCGCCATCAATCTCACTTTCATTCAGGTCTGAAACGGAGGCCACCTGAAGTATCTGGTTTGGAAAAATAATAAGAAATAAATTAAGAAATACTGCAGCCAAAAGAGATGCAAACTTTCAAAGGAAAGAATTATACATCCAAGGCCTTGTAATAAGAAGCAGATTCAACACACCAAGGGTATCTGTAGGGGACCTGGCTTATCTAACCCTAACAGCGGAGGCCTCGCTAAGCAATACCGTGACACTGGTTATCAACTCAGTAACTCAGCCAAGGTTTTCAGACTCTGGATATTTGTGTGCTCATGTGAAACGGGTGGAGTTGGCAGCAGCTGACCAATCTCAAACTATAATACTAGCAGACCGAAAAAACAACACAGCTGCAGCAGCCAAAGCAATAAAGAAAGCTGAGAAAAAAGAAACAGCCAACCACCAGTCATCAGATTTTGTTTTTGTAAATGTCTAAGTTCACTTTCGGTCATCAAGGCTCTAAAATGCTGAACAAAAGGGTTTTTTTGTTAAATTTTTATAAAGTTTTTAAAACACTGCATAAGATGCATGTAGATACATGAACCCAAAGACATCATTTGATGCAAATTTCCTAATTTAATACACTTTGTCAATGTATGATTTGAAAAAGAAATGTAAGGAAATCTTTGATATTCAGCATTGGCTCTGATAAATAAAAGTAATTAATAGCAGTGACAAACCTTTCAAAGTAAACGCGTAACACAGGAACACGTTTCAGAGTAATGCAGTTTGTTTTAGGCTGCACTCCGTTTGGCTGTCACAACTCTTGTAAAGATGCTTCTGAGTAAAAGTCAACTGGTATAATCAGCCCCATACTTTAGTCAGAGTCGGACAGAGATTCAATCACTCAACGCACCAAAGTCCATTTTATTCTTGTAATTTTCTAAGAGACACGATCGCTTTGGAGGCGGTGCTTTTACATGTGTTGATCTCTTATGCTGGAAACCTAACCTGCTCCAAAGCAGCTTAGGTTTCCAGCATAAGATGCCATGGTGACACATCCCGGTAAAAAGGAAATTATTTTATTTTAATGAAGATCCAGAGCTGATCTTCGTAATCTTGCTTCATGTTACGCACCCCTGCAGTCTGTGAATGAAGATAAACCATGCCAAACAAATTCAAAGCTATCTGTGAACAGCTAGTCATTCAAGCGGCAAATCAATTATTAATCATCGCATATGGATGGAGTTTTCTCACTGCATTCATTCCATCACCTCCATAAATAAAGACCAAAACTTGTCTCTGCACATTCCATAAACTACAGCTCAACACAAAGATTGCATTCTGTAGAGACATCAACACTGATTCTTACCAGTTGTGCAAAAGTTGTGACCTTTAACCGCTTGAAGATTTCATCTTTTCGATACCTGTAGTCTTGAAAGATAAAAGAAAAACATATAAATCTGAGAAACTCTGCAGTAGGGAACCAAAGAGTTCCGAGGTCATCCACTGCTTTTACAGTGACTGCTGCAGCCGAGTCATAACGCTCGTCTCAAACTCTAATCATCGCATCCGATATGATGGAACGCGCAGACCATTAAAGCTTAGAATATAGTGCACTTAAATATCACATACAACTCACCTGGGTCTTGCAGGCACTGTTTCACCTCAACCGGCTCTAATGCCTCACTAAACTGCAATCCCACCCTGCTGGATCCCATCGTACCCTCTAGCTGGAGCGGCTGCCACCAAACTGATCAGACTCTTTTTATCCATGGTGCTCTGACAGTGTAAGTTCACTACATCCCAATCTGACAAAGACACCAGACAGCAGTACAATCCACCATTGGGAGAATGAAAGAGACAGTATCACTTATCCCTGAGAAATCAGAGAACGCTAACTGCCTACAAAGAACTTATTTAACTGGGAAATATCAGTGGGTTAGAACTACTCTGCTCTACTGTGACTCAGTATACAAGCAGACAGGACAGAGAGACCCATGGATCCTTGGGAAAACATTTCAAGTGCCAAGCTGGCAAATTTAACTTTAACTGTATTACAAATAATTCCCATGTGCTTCACTGTAAAAACAAAAGACACTTAGAGAGAACTAGTTTGCTCAGATTGGATCATGTGTGAGTGACATACTGTGCTGCCAAACTGAACTACTTGATCCACCTGTTTGTATCTTCACAGAACAAAAGAGCATTTGTAATATGCCAACAGACTGCAAATAGTTTAAGGGTTCCAGCAGTGTAGGGTAGCATTTTAGTGACCTGATGGATAAAGTCTCTGTTCTGTACTTATGGAGTAAAAACAGTGGTCACTATCAAGTGTTGTTTAGGAAGACACAATATGTGTTTTCGCTCTAAAAAAAACTCATATCAGTGATGCCTGCTGGATACCAAAAAGAGGGAATAATAAATCTTACATGCTATACCAGTTGTATAGGCAATTTACTAAAGTTGATACCATGATTATGAACCAATTTCGGTGATGTTTCATGCTCAATTCCTACCTGCTGATTTACTTTTCAAGCGAATACAAAGATGTATGCATTTTATGACACAGAGACAAAAAAGTTCTGAACAAAAAAGAAGAAGAACCTCGAAAAACCAACGTTTGTCGATAAAAACTTATGCACAGGGACAACATGCTTATAAACACAATTAGCTTTCTTGCCAAAGTTACTCACTTTTTCTAATCTCCTCCAGTTTTTCCATATACTTTGTTAGGCTGCATCCTAGACAAAACAGTAACATCATATGCATTAGAAGAAAGAATAGCTTTTAATATTTTGGAGACAAATAAGTTACACGCATATTAACCTTGACAGGAAACGGTCTAGGTACCTGTGTCTAGCCTTGTTTTGACGTGGTCATACTTTGCATTTCTCGGTACCCTTTTCTTCATGTACTGCGGGGAAGAAAAAACAACAACTCTTTTCGAATAGCTATAAAACCAATAATTAGGATCTTTAAAAAAACAGTCAATATCACTTCTAACGTTATCGCTTTTGAGGATGCACTGCCGTTGATATGGTAACTTAACAGCTAACTAGTTAGCATGCTAAGATAGCTATACTAGCTTTTCCTGGCCCATACTGTGTTCGCAGGACGAGATACTAATTTAATGATTATGCAGCACTGCCTGAGCGCAGGTGAATAAAATAAGCAATGTTGTCATTTTTCAAATTTTACCTCTAGACTTCCGATGCTCCGATTCAGCGACATATTTTCAAACCAAACATTGAACATTAGTTTACACCCTTAATAATGTCAGCGCTGATTCGTCAATTGCCTTTCTATAGCCCAATCAGAGAAAGCGATACTGTACCATCTACAAAGCAGTTTGACTGGCTAGTTGCTTAGCAGCGGCAGATGCTCCACGCTCTTCACGTGCAGCATTCAGGTAATTTAGTGTATTCTTTATATTTTACACGTTTTTTAATTGTTATAGACACTCATTGAGTTTAGTTATTGGATGAACATCTTCCAATCATCTTTTATTTGGAAAAATTTAACATTGCTAATATATCGTTGTCACAGTGGCTTTTAACTCAATTAGTGTGTATATTTTTTTCAAACACTTATTCTGCAGCCAACTAAAAAAATTGAATATTTTATATTATTGAGTTATCCAAATATGTAATCCAAATACAAGTATTTGTTTGTGATATTCTTATATATGCTGTAAGTTTTTTATTTTTTAGCTTCAATGTTCAAATGTACCACTTTAACAGATATCGTGAATGCGGCATTTATGCATGTCACAAGTGGTCTGTTTTTTTTTTTTTTTGTTTTTGTTTTTTACTGCGGGCTTTATCAAGGTTTTAATTAAAACTGTATATCCAAACACAAAAACTACTTTGAAAAAGTATCAAATTCCTAACGTTCTAAAATATTTAGGTTGCCAAAAGACAACACTGCAAAACGAACACTGCCTTATCTGAGTTCGACAGGTCACGTCTGAAACAGTTGCTAAAGGCGCACTGTTGACAGTCATGGACGTGCAGAGCAGCGGGTCTGTTCAAATTTCCCCCAGACAAGAGTAGCTCTCTCAACAAATGACCACAATGGCGTCTGTTTTGGTAAGTATATTTGTTTGACTATGTTCATGACGGTAAATGAAGAACGACGTGCGAGTTCCTGATAACTCACGCATAAGTGGTAGCCAAGTCGGACTCAAGTTTGCTAGCTGAGTCTGTGCTAAGAGGATTTGCTGATTGGGGTTGTAAAAACATCTCGAGGATTTTAAGTTGCTGCAACACCGCTTGCGAATGAATTTCTTAAACTCACCAAGTTTTTACCCAGTGTAATGTATCTAATGTCAGTTTAGGAGTAACGTTGAGTCAGTTCGGGTATTAAAAGATATTTCTTCTATCTGTCATGCCCATACCCATCACTCTATCTGCAGCTACATTAGACCTCACAGTGGCGATTCTAGAGTCTGTGGGGGCCCCAAGCAAAAAAATCCTAGGGGGCCCTACCGACCAGTGTTCGTCACCAAAACATCTGACACCAACGAAAAATGTATGAAATAAAACCTCTTTTTAATTCCAAACATGTTCCAAACATGAAAAACATTGTTATTTTTAAAATATACATGTAAAGAATAAATAAATGACTAAAAAAGACTACGTTGTCTACGTTGGAACTTGATATTCGCCTGTTGCTATTTATCTACCGGGTGTAGCTGGCCATCCAATAATAATTGTGTTCATTTAAAGATTCTTTGTGACAAGTAAAGCTGTTCATGATATCGATTTCATAAGTATGGTTTTTATTTTCCACTAGTCTTGAATTTCCGGCGAACGTTGCCAACAATCGCAAACACTCTGAGGGGCTAGTTCTCCGCGAACATAGCCTACAGATGAACTTGACGTGAGTTTGACAAAGTCAACAATGCAATTATGGAATTATAGAATGGCATGTTAACTAGACAATCTTTGACTAAATCATTTATATTTAACTGTTCAAAGAAAACATGTTCACTACGAACGTTCGACACTGTTTGAGACAGTTTATAAAGTAACTAGACAATCTTTGATTGAATGCACCTCAGCTCTCGGGGTTCCCCTGGTGGCTCGGGGCTCCAAGCAGTTGCCTGCCTTGCCTGTTGACAAGGTGCGCCTCTGGACCTGAGTCATTAGAAACCACTCGTTATTAAGTAAAAACGATTTCTAATGTTAGTGTTCACTCAACAAGGCTGAACAGTTACAAGTCTGTGTCAGAAAAAGGGACATTTTAATGTTCGGGGGAAATTTCTTTTGAGGAAACTCAGGTCCAGTTTGAACTGTTAGAACCACTGATTTTATATTCTGCATTGCTTGTGCAAAATTAAAAAAAAAAAAAACTGCCTCCATTATCCCTCTTCAAATTTCAAAAGCTTTTTTTGAGAGAAAATTAGGGTTGTGGCACAGCTGCTGAGAGAATGCAGAATTTTCTTCTCTGACTGTGCATCGTCCTTACAGGAGGATCCCACCCTGGAGAGACACTTTAAGGGTCACAAAGATGCCATCACCTGTGCAGACTTCAATCCAAACCGAAAACAGCTGGGTAAGTCCTAAAACTTACCTTACAGTTTTGAAATTGCCCAGATGTTCAGCTTCAATTCGCTGAATGTTACGTGTTCTCCTATGTTTTTCTTTTTATCTCCCAAAACTCCACAATATAAGAGTAGCCTATTTTGTATAGGCCATTTTCTTTAAGTTCTTCAGTAATATTCTCACAACAATTCATAAGCAGCAGTATAAATTGTATTCATTGTGGTTTCTTTTGAGAGTACCTAATTGAAGTATTCATCTCCATTGCCATTTTTCCTGTCTTGATGCCTTACAACTTGGAATCAAATTAATCCGGGGGAGGTCTGTAGGATTGGATCGGCATGCCTACCACTTTGAAGTTACAAAGTAATTTAAATTTGGAAACAACCTTTAGAAAGAAGAGAAAAAAACAAGTAGTAAACATCTGATCCACTTTGGTATGGGGATACATCACTATATTTTATCATGAGCATAGTTTTTCAATTTGAGAGCAGAATTTCTTGTCTTCACACTCAAATATCGTGCTGCCCTCACACTCAAAAAGTCCCTGCCTGCATGCCAATATGTTCTGCTTGAGCTCCAAACTCTGCTCCTCTTCTCAAATTCAGCGTTGTGCTTGTAAATCTCCTGCACTGAAGCTTGAGCTCTTCTCGTTTACACTCCTTCTGTGCTCTCACAAAAGTCTTGCCCTTGGATTTTTGTTTCTGCCTGCTCTTTCCTTGTTGTGAGAGGTGCCTGTCAGAATTCCTCCAGCCAGTAGAGTGCCAGATGTGACGCTGACCAAGTAAATCGGCATTGCCTCCTTCTGGGTGCGCTCGTTTTACTTAACAGAGTGCACTCCAGACAATCAATAGATAAACTGGCCTCAGCAGATCAGTATGACCCAGCATGGATAGCCCAAACCAGCAATCTCGGGTATGAATGGGGAAAATGCTTACGGAGGAAGTGACTTGCTAACTCACAGAGAAAGTAGTCATTAGAGAACAGCTGATGACATGATATGTAAAAAAGAAAGAAAAAAATTACTTGTGATGGACCTGCATGCATATTTACATCCATACATACATGTTAAATTCATTTAAATGAATTTATTTGTTTCTCTTTATATTCTTTAATGTATTTTTAATGCTTCTTCCACTCCCTGCTGCAAAACTTTTATTTTATGTAAAGCACTTTGGATTGTTTGTACATGAAATGTGCTATATAAATAAATTTGATTTGATTTGATTTGAAATATAAAGCGAAGGAAACCATAATTTGAGATATGAATATTTTGTTAATGCACATCATTTCTAGAGGCTTGTTAAATGTGTATTAGAATGATCAAATAGTACTTAGAGCGTTGAGTAATTGTGATGTAAGACCTGGTTACAATCTGTTAACCAAATAAATTATTAAATTTATATATTGATTTAATTGTAGATTGTACAGCATTAACCAGTATTTACAATATTTTAATCCCACATATTTGGGACTTTTTGAGTGTGAGGGCAGAGTTTTGAGAGAGAGCGGCACGATGCTTGAGTGTGAAAACAAGGAATACTGCTCTCAAATCGAAAAACTATGCTCTTGATTAAAGGTAGTGCTATACCTCCACACCTTTGCTCTGGACTCCGTAGGAGAGAAATGACAGGAGTGGGATCATCCGCAGAGAGGTTACACGTAATGTGACGGCTCATGACCATAGTCCTGTGAAGCTTTTTTTAATCCCCTTTTTATTAAAATATGAAATAAATATGCAGCTAAACTTTTGGATGCTGTCATCATGGCAAGGACACAGATGGAGAAATCTATGAAGAGGAGAAAAGCTTGGGCCTAGTGTGGGTTGAACTTCAAAAACTCTTAAACTTTTACATCTAACTGAAATATTGTTTTTAAAAAGTGCTCAAGACTACTTTAACACCCGATTTTTCCAGTTTCATGCGATAACTGGAGTTTACTTGCAGTAACTATCTAAACTTGCAGCATGTTTGTGTAACTGCTGACAGAATTGTGTCTAATCACCCTTCTTTTGTCTGCCTCCAGCTTCAGGGTCGGTGGATAAGACCCTGATGATCTGGAATCTGGCTCCCAAGGCGAGGGCCTTTCGCTTTGTAGGGCACCAAGATGTCATCACAGGGGTGCAGTTCTCCCCATCTGACTCGCTGGTGGCTTCCTCTTCAAAAGACAGAACTGTTCGATTGTGGACACCTTCCATGTAAGCGACAATCGGTTTTCTTCAGGACAAGTAGCTGATTTAGTTGCAAATGTGGTGCATAAATGCACTGATAATTCAGTAACTATGGGCTGGATTTTAAATCTCTGTGTGTGTGTGTGTAATAGTAAAGGAGAGTCAACGGTGTTTAAAGCTCACACAGCTGCTGTACGCAGTGTTGCCTTCTCCCACGATGGCCACAGACTGGTGACGGCGTCCGATGACAAGTCTGTCAAAGTGTGGAGCGTTCATCGGCAGAGCTTCGTCTACTCTCTGAACCAGCACACTAACTGGGTGCGCTGTGCCAGGTACCGAGCAGCACTACATTCTTTGTAAAGTCCTGCAGTGGAGAGTGTTTGTATTTGTGTATTTTCGTTATCTGTAGAGGCTTTACCACACACTGTATCACTGCCTGGGCTTTTTTTTGCCCTGCCAAACAAGGATTCAGTATGGACCAAAATAATACAATTTTTCACTCAAGACTTTTCAGTCATCTACAGTTATTTTGTTGTGCTTTAGACTCCGTGTGAAACATCCGATAGATGCGAATATGCAGTCAATAAACCCTCAAATTGCATTTGATGTTCTGCTTCAGATTTTCCCCAGACGGAAGGCTCATAGCTTCCTGTGGAGACGACCGGTCCGTCCGGCTTTGGGACACGTCCACAAAACACTGCATCAACTGCTTCACTGACTCTGGAAGGTACGTACCCCAAAAAACTACCATAATTGCTCCTCTCTGCTTTCAGTTTGCTGTCCGGTTTTATATTCTTGTGTACTGCAGAAATGCAGTGGATATAGTGCATATAAAAAATGAACAGACCCCTGATAAACTGCCACGTTACTGGGATGTCGGTTTTGGGTGGAACGGTAAATCGTCTGTACTTAAATGGCACTTTTTCTGTCTAGTTGACCACTCAGAGCGCCTTTACAACACAAGATACATTCACATACAAAATCATACAAGCCCGTCTTAGTCCAAACGTACAATAAACTGGTTGCATAAGAGCGCAAACCCTGAAACTAACACTTTGATGACGCTTAATTACAGCATAGGGTTTCGGTCAGCATGCCACATCTGGACTTTCATTTTCCTTTATATCACAACAATCTAAGTTTTAAAAAGGGAGTGTGTACTTCGTATATTTATTGTAGTTTTGGTTATATAATGACTTTTTCTTTCAGAGTTGGCATAGTCGCTGGACAGTTCACTGTATATTTCTCTTTTCTTATAAATGAACCAATACTTTTCCTTGTACATTGTGTGAAAAGGTCAGAAAAGTGGGTTTTTAGTTCGAGTAAAGAGCCACAACATAACAGAATGTCATTTGATATGAAATTAAAAGTAACTGTTCTATCTCCCCTATATGGTATATCTGTGTATAACTTGCAATGTTTTCATTTTCCCAGCTCTGCAACATTCGTTGATTTCAACTCCAGTGGCACCTGTATCGCATCGTCAGGAGCCGACAGTTCACTGAAAATCTGGGATCTACGAACCAACAAGCTGATTCAACATTATCAAGGTACATTATGTCAGAACTGTAATGATTCCGTAGATTTAATGTGTGTCACTGTAATGATTCTATATATTCCTACTCATATCTCCTAACAGCCATGACTGTAATTGCAGCATTGAAAGTGTTTAGGCTAAGGAATTAACTGATCTATTATATTCTAAAATGACTTTTTTGAGCTCAGATTGTTACACTTTTAGCAAGTTTGCCTTCTTTGTGCATATTTTAGTCCACAGCGCAGGGATCAATAGTTTTTCCTTCCACCCGTCCAACAACTACCTGATCAGTGGCTCCAGTGATGGCACCGTTAAGATCCTGGACCTACTGGAGGGACGTCTTATCTACACTCTCCACGGACACAAGGTGATGATGACATCACACACCGTCTGAATCTTATCACATGCTGTAGGTTATAGATGTCAAACTCAGGCCCGAGATAATACCAAATGTCTACTGGAGCTGGCCTGCCAGCAGACAGCGCATGCACCGCTAATACTACAAATCCCAGAATGCTCTGCTGGTGCATTTGGTGAGTCAATCAGGATCTAATAGGGCCGCCCCCTCCTCTGGTGACATTCATGACTTCATGCTACCAGTCGCATCATTCCCCCCCTCCCAAAAATGGCCAAACGAAAGGTGGAAAACAGGAGCTTTCTAGACTGGTGGGAAGTAGAACATCTGTTCACCAAAAAATTATTAGTAGTATTATCACTATTATGATTATTATCTCCGCCAAGGAGGTTATGTGATCGCCCGAGTTTGTCTGTTGGTTTGTCTGGATGTCTGGATGTTTGGATGTTTGTCTGGATGTTCGTCTGTTCGTGCTGCAATCTTGCGACCTGCCACAAGGTGGTGGGGCTAGGTTGTTTCGTTGTCGTTGAGGGAGGGGTAGGAGGGGGTGCGCAGGGGGAAAGCTTACACTAACTGCGCAGGGGGGAAGGTAAACAGTAGCCCCTTTCACACTGCCGAATAACCCGTGTTTAATTCGCGAATTTAGCGTGTCCGCTGTTGTGTTCACACTGCTGATCCGGGCTGCCGCGTCAACTCGACTCGCCTTTCGACCCGCGTCGGACCCTAGTCTTTTTGCCGAGCCGAGTTTAATGTGAACACAATCGACGCGGGTCGGACGTGGGCGTGACGTGAGGAGTTTAAAAGACAGAATGGACAGCTGATTCAGAACAACAGCGACAGGTGAGGACAAGTTTTACTCTGTTTTAGCCTACATCAAGTTGGAGACATTTTTTAATATGGCCAACTGGGGAGACAAGGAGGTCCGCAATTTGGACCCGCTAAGGTAGCGGGTCGCAGTGTGAAAGCCGTCTTTGCCGTTTCTGAGAAGTCGCATCTGAAAGATAGCATCTTAACTTTGTAAACCTTTTCAATCGGAACACGAGCCAGCTGAATCTATGCACAAGTTTAAGCAGACGCAACGCTTTCTCTCGGACGTGGTGGATTACGATGTTAATCGTTTCAGACCATTCACTACAATATATGGGTGGATAAAAAAAATGCGCTTATAAAACAAAGCTTCATTGGCGGAGGTCTGCACTCTCTGAGTGCATTTCTAGGTATTATTATTATTATTGTTAGCCTGTGAAAAAGGTTGCCATTGAAATTGAACTCCTTGGATAAAGAGGCATAAGATTTTATTTAGGAAATGAAACGTGTCTTTTATTTGACATTTGAATTCACATGTGTTTATAGTATTAAGCTTTGCTCGTTCCAGATTTAATGTTTAAGCAAATCTTAAGTCTGTGTCCCTGTGAAAATGTTCATCGTCATATCTGAAGAGAAGGAAAAAGTTTTTTTAATAAATATCAAGGCTGGCCTGCGAAGTTTTTCATTTTGGCCCACTGTGTGTGTGTGTGTGTGTGTGTGTGTGTGTGTGTGTGTGTGTGTGTGTGTGTGTTTGAGTTTGACACCCCTGCTGTGGGCTCAGACTTAACTTTGCTTCCTGTGTTTTTCAGGGTGCTGTGATCACAGTGACCTTCTCTAGAACTGGAGATCTCTTTGCCTCAGGGGGAGCTGATAGTCAGGTTGGTGCTTGATGACTTTGTATTGACTCCCCCCATTGCATCAAATTGTATGGTCCAGACTGAAGTCATTGAATTGCTTTTTTGTTTTTGCCTTATTTTGGTAGAGTGCAGCTAGATTTAATGACTGAGATGGTCAATGAGAGCTCTCACACTCACTTGGCCTTTTTAAACTAGTCATTCATCACTAAAAAGGTGGATTATCATAAATCGGATGACACAGAAAACCTAAACAGAAAGGCCCCAGTGGAGGTTTCAAAAATTTCAGTACAATAAAGACGTTTATAGTCGTGGTTATAATTAAGTGGTAGTTTTACGGTTTGTGCTGGTGCTCTCCAGTAGGGATCAGCAGTGCTGCTTGGAAAGCGTTATTCTGGGACCCTGAATAATACCATGTAACTTCAAGATTCTGCTTTTAACTTGTTAAAAGAGGAAATGTGTTGAACTCGGGTCATAGAAGTTGTGGTTCTCCCTTAGGTGCTGCTGTGGAGGACAAACTTTGATAGCAAATCTTATCAGGATGTCCTACAACAACACAGCCGGAGATCCACCCCAGATCCTCCACCCCACCTGTCTGACATCCATCCCAGGACACCACACCTTCACCACCCACAGTCCACAGCCATTCAGGTTGATTCACTTTCACTTGAAGTATAAAAACCCACTAGACTATTTCTAATTTAAAAAAGCTAAATGTGCGCAAATGGACAATCGGAGAATCAGTGATAATTTAACAATGTTTTTACAATGTCACTTTAAATGAATCACTTAAGATTATTCACTTTTGATATGATGAAAACGGGTTTTAACTCATGGTTTAAATCTGCTGAAGTGTTACTGGAACTTAGTTGGTATGTAGAGGAACATTGGCAGCTGTTTACTCACTCCTTGTCTTCACAGATCAGTCCATCAGTGACAGACACCCGGTCCACTGACCCGCATGTCATAGAGTTGGGTCAAGCTGTTCAAAACAACAAGGTAAGCTAACGCATACATTTCGATGTGGACAACTGTGGTAAAATTAGCCACATCCAAAACCACTGAAAAATCTCATTATCTCGTTTGTGTCATACCAACTCAAATCTGTGCTGGACATGGAGATCAGAAGCTCAAGAAAACCCTTTATCTGTTTATTGATTATTTATTACTTCTCTACAGTAGCTCTCCACAAAGTAAAAACGGAAGCTTATTGCAAAACTAAGTCTTAATTGTAACTATAGACACATTGATTCGTAGTTAAGTTTACAGCATATGGTTTATGCTCCTCTAACCACTAGGTGGCAGTGCAGACGAGTGTTTAGTTTTACTAACCCTCTGCAGCTCTGAAACATGCCTCAATGAACAACAGTCTATTCAATTTTTGTCAGGTTGATCAGAAAGTAGGTCTTTACTGTCCATGTGTCATTGATGCATTATGTTTGATTCGTGCTTATCTGTAAAAATGAATATCTTCTGGCTCATTTACTCAAAATATGCAATGATCAACAATTTGTGGTGCCATGATTGATACAAATGTATGGGTTATTTCAGAATGTGTTTTCCATTGCTGCATTGTGGTTAGACATGCCTTAAGTTCTTGAATCAAGTTTAGAGTCCATACTTGCCCTATTTTCAACCTATATTTTGGAAAAGAGTGGTTTCTTCTCTCTTGACCTTATCAGCATTCCACATTCACAGACATTTTGTTTTTGTCTGCTCCAGAACAGTTTCCCATTACAAGCAGGGCTTCTATATTTTTGACACTTTAAAAAAAAAAAAAAAAAAAAATATTTTTTTATTTTTTATCTTGATGCTGAAAGCCCATCTGAAGCGACTTTGGCAGTAACCTGGCCCTGAACTTGAGGAGCAGGTTGTTGCAAGTTGAAATCCTGGATGTGAATTAGCCTTTTCGTCTTGTGTACAAATGTTGATCTCGGATGATGGCTAGAAACAGAAGATTGGTGTTGTTCAGTGCACAGAATCAACAGCCCACTTTCCTAGAGCCAAGGCAGAGGTCTGGCTGCTGTGTGTGTTGACAATAGCTTTCCAATCAGCCACCAAAGCAGACGGGAGAGGCTATGAAATAAGCAGCACTATGTTCAATGGTTATTCTTTGTGTTTAAACTCCTTAAATAAAAACTCAATAGTGACATCGTGATCCACAGAATTCCTGAAAGCGATGCCAGTCTTGATTGTGAATGAGTAACAATTCATTAAATGATAAGTTAAGAGTTTCACAAAGTGGTCTTTGACACAGTTTGGCGTGTTTTATAGCTTTATCATTCCATTCATCACTATTTAGTGAGGTTAGCTGACTAAAAATGCTTGTAGCTCTTACTTTGCATTGACTGACCAGATAAAGCAGTGCACCTTAAAGATATTAGCCAGTTCCTTGGTAGATGATAATTAGGAAATTGAGTAAAGAAAATAAATAAAACAAAGAAACCTATTGCTGCGCTTATGTTTTTAGCTTTGAAAGCAGAGGAATGTGAGATTGAACGTGTTTTTCGACATGGACGACACATGATGGAATACTACGCGGAAATGTTGCATTTTTATTTTTCTATTTGAAGTCAGAAAGCCGACCTTGTGCAGTATCATTGTTAATCTCCTCGAATCAGCTCCTCGAGCTGAAAGTCTTAAGTCTTGAGTGCTTTGTTTCTAGTGATGTACGAGGCAAAATGATTGAAATGTGACTCTTTCCATATACTAATGAAACTTTGTGTAGTGTGTAGCCATTGGCCGCTGTATGGGAGGAAAACTGTGAATGGATCAAGCCAAGTAGATAAGTGGTTTTGGTCTGAGACTCGGTAAACACACAGTTATGAGTCAGCCACATATTCTTCTGATGTTAACATGAAACTGTGAAGACGAACGGGTGCAAGACTTTGACTATTTCAGTCGGAAATCCAATATGGGAAAAAAAATTGGCCATTCATATTGAATTTCCACAAATTCTGTATGTCTGTGTATATTTTGCTACAGTTTTGTTCAGATACACATAACATTAATAAAATTCTATACTTGCATACGAATGCATTGCCAGTTTAAATAGAAGATGTATATGTCTCTGGTAAAGCTTCCTAAATTCAGGAAGTGGCACGTTGACCTGTCTGTCAGTCAGTGGGTCTACACGATGAAATTAATTCGATTATAGCTACCGTTGGATTATGCTCCTTATTTGAGCAAGGGTAATTATCCTTGGAATACGGTGAATGGATCGAATCATTGGCACAAAGCATGTCATACCTCGATACGATAGGTGGCGCTGTACCCATTTCAACTATTGCTAATAGAGCCACTTCCGGTTGACCGCTTCACCACCACCAACAACAACAACAAACTCAGGCATTTGAGAAAGGTGGCGAACGAAGAACAAGATGAAGCTACGTCCCTCTACATTTTGTTTGTGATGAGCATGGTTGTTGCACAAACGCGATGCACAACGGCGCATTCTCCATCGTGTTGTTTGTTTCTTTCCGACGGCGGCGACAACAACAGTAATATCGTCTCCTTTGACTTTCGGTTCACGATCCCGGGAAAAAATCTCGAGCATGCGCAGAACGCAAAGTCCAATTCACCACGTGCTTCACCGTCTAAAAGCAGGTTTAATGTGACTTTCAACCGAGTTATCCCGGGGTATTAATCCGATAGCGAGTAACCCGATCCAATTTCTTGGCAGATTAAGATGTATACATGAACGTTATAACTCAGTGTTATTGTAATTTAGCCCGTAGTCCGATTATTACAATGCCATGTAACCCCACTGACTCACTCAGCTCTTCTTTCCATTGCAATCACAATTATTTTTATTATTTTATTAATATTAAGTAGCTGACATCTCATTAGTCCAATTAGAAACTTGGGGAAAAAAAATCTTTTGATGACCACCTGAATGTTTGAGTTTGGAGGCAAATTTCAGGCTTCAGGTTGCTCTATTGTGTGTGCAAGTCCTAATAATGTCATGGAAGCTTGTTTTTTTTATTATATTTTTTATTTTATTTTTATTTTTTTTACACCTCAGACTACAGTAAAGTGGTGTGGCAGCAGAATGGGTTCAGATTTGGCCGCGTGTTTCCCTTCCTCCTTCGTTTTGCTCCTCTTACCTTTTCGTGTTGTTGAAAAAGCTCACTTCTGTTCCATGGAAGAATCAACCGGCAGCGGTGAAGCCTGAGCAAAGAGGCTCGTGAGCAGGGGGGGGTAAAGATCAGGGAGATGAGGAGAGAGCAGGAATCCACGTGCCAGTTCCCGGGCCCCCAGGGGCCCTGACTAGGAGGCAGCAGCCGCAGCTCTAATAATAGACGAGCTGGAGTGCTGCCTGTCTGTTTAGCTCGCTGCACCCGGGTCTCAGACACAGTGAATGCATATACATCAGTTTTATGCTTGCCAGAAATAGCCAGATGATGCTGGCCCCTTCCATGCAAACTGCACTCATTGTTGTTGCTTTGGCAAGATGTGGTAAAATGTGATGTATTCAAATATACAACACCTCTGACTAATCCATGCACATCTGTACCTTTTCATTACCTTCTACAGGTTGTCCTCTTGCACGTGGGTTATTGTTATATTTCTGTATGAATGTATTGTAGTGAGGTTGTGAATGAGCCTGCATGTGTGTTTACACAGTTTGTTTATGTGGTGGTGGATATGCAAATGTTCTGAGGTGTTTTTGTCACCTTTTTTGGACCTCCCCTGGTGTAAATGCTGACATGTTTAGAACCATCAGTCCTGGTGGGCACCAAAACCAGGTTCTAATGTGGCTTAAGGTCGTTTGTGGGTTCAGGGTTAGGCTGTGCAAAATGAATGGAAGTCAGTGCAATGTCCTAATAAGGATATAAGGATCGCTGTGCAAGCCTGTGAGTGCGTGTGGAGTTGGGGTTGTTTGAGCATGAGTCATTGGGTAGTGAGGTGTGAAAGTGTGTGAGGGTCATTCATGTTTAGATTGGTTTGGAGCAGGGAGCCCCCAGTGCTACTCCCCGTGTCGGCTCTTATCCATCACTGAGAAACCTTGTGGTTTCTCTCCTCCCCCCCCCCCATTCCCTCTGGTTATTTCCTTCCCCTCCCACTGTTGTGCATGCACTCAGAGTGCTTTCCCTTCCATTCTGCGTCTGTGTTTCCCCTCTATCACCTTAATGGGTTCATGCGTAGGCGGAAAAATTGAGATAAGGGATGTGAGAGCCTGACAGACAAATGGTGAGAGTGAGAAGGGCTGGGAAATGCAGAAGGCCTGAGGTGGGTGTGTGGGTGCTTTGGTGGGGATGTTCCTGTACTCGGAGTTCCTGTCGCCATCAGTGACCTCTGTGTCCTGAAATGGGACATGTTATGCTCCTTGGGGTTTTCCCTTTTAATAAGTTTTATTGAATAGCCTTTTTGTGCGTGTAAAAGGTCTGTGAAATACAAACCGCACCAAAAAGAAATTTGTCTCCCTCAGAGGACCCTGATGCTGAAGTGCCTGGGATGCCTTGTTTGTAGTCCAGGCTTTTCTTTCTTCACCCATTTACATCACAACAAAATGGTTTTGCACAGTGCCTCCCAACCCTAAGCTAATTTTTCTAACCTAAAAAATAAATAAATAGAAAATAAGAATAAAATGGCAGCTGTCTTACACTCCATCAGTTTTGACCCATCAGCTGACCAATCAGAGCAGACTAAGCCTTCAGGAACTGGGGCCTTAAAGGGACACTATGTAATTTCTTCCCCCATCTAGTGGTGCAATTTTATTTTGCAAAGTCGAATGAATTTGCTCTCTAGCGCCTCGCGTTTTCAAATTTGCGTTGCAACTTCTTGAACTATGGCAGGCGGTGTCAAGATTCAAGAAGCTAATAGATTCAGACTCAAGGTCCATACAAACAAAAAGACATCAAGACACACTATGAATCCAGATGACAGATAACATGTCAGATAAAATAAGTTGACATAGCCTTTGGTGTGCAAGCAATGCAATTAGTCATATTCCGGGGGTTACCGGAAGTGACGTCGACGCAGTGTTAGCGTTAGCAGCAGTGTGTAGTTGCTATCTGGAAAGTGTTCTTTTAAATAAACTCCCGGTAAACTTACAAACTTTCTAATGTCTTGTTTTGTGAGTTAAAAGCCTCTGTGTACTACGGCAGAAGTTTGGTAACAATCAAAGTGGGATAATTTACGAGATAAAATCTATTTACCATTAGCGCCAGTAAAAAGCCATTCGGTGGATAGCCCTATCTTGACCAGTGTTGACCATTGCTAAAAATGCTTCTGATGGGGTATTTGGCTGGATGTCATGGTGGAAATCAGTGGCGGCTCCTCCATAGGGGCGATTTGTGCGACGCACTACCAAACACGGAGTTTTTTTTTTTTTTTTTTAATCTAGTTGCTAAGGTGGGACTAATCTGCTGTAGGCAAACTGGTTGTATATGTCATTGTCCAATCAGATTAAGGTCGCGCCTGGTGTTGCTACGCCCATTTTGTGCGATTTCTGTCAGGGTCGAATTTGCACCAGGAAGCTCCCATTGACATGAATGGGACCTCCGTTTTTTTCAAAAATCCTGCTCCCAATGCATTCTCTATGAGAGTTTATGTGCTCGCACAAACGACGCACAACGTGCTTTCGTCATATGTCTGTTGCGCGGGACCATGAACGTTCTACTTGTTGTTGTAACATTGTGGTTTTCAATAAAGAAAAATAAAAAATAAAAAAAACACATTCTATGAAGAAGATGGCGAGTGTCGAGTGCAACAATGCAGTAGTGTTTCTGACAGAAGTACCCTTTAGTCGTCGTACTAATGCGGAGAAGGAAGTTTGGAAGAATTTTGCGGGATGTTCGAGCTCGCCTTGCGAGGCAAAGATGAAACCCAGGGCTCCACCAACCCTGCTATTTTTCCAGGTAGTATTTGATGTAGCTAAATAACTTAACCTTTTGTGCTCAATCATTGACTTGTAATGATTTAAATCTTTTATATAATGTTGACAATAATAGCAGATTGTATAATGACATTCATTGTTAATGGTGCAGTATTATATTTAAAAAAAGAGAGAAATCTCACATAAGTAAGCTGCACTTAACCATGTTTGACAACTGGTTATGCTTTTCTAAGTCATATTTTCCAAAACTTCCATAAACACTTGACTTGGATTTATACGCTGTCATTTTAATTACATTCTGTAGAATGAAAATTGAATGAATCTTATTAATCTGTTTACTTATTTCATAGAATCCTGGAACAATATGAGGAAAATAAATAAATAATGGTTAAGGTGTAATATTAACTGATTGGCAAATTATGCAAAAAATAACTAAAAATTATTACAATAAATTATGCTACCTAGACAAATATACCTCAGTCCTATGGCCTTTTATGGTACTTATGGACATAACGGGGGAAATTGCAGTCACTTTGGTTATTTGGCAGACCAAATAACCCCTCGACTCTGCGTTGTGTTTATTTAAAGAAGACAAGGAGTTTCTGGACGATTGGACATTTTATTTCATGTGTGGGAACATAACAGGTTTGCATCAGTGCAATCAGTTCAGCTTCGCACAGCTCACTCTAATGCAGCTTTCACAGACTGGAAATTGCACTACCTAAAAAAAATGTCAGGAGCCGCCACTGGTGGAAATGACGCTAGGTCATCGCTTTAACGGGACGGGGTTGAAGTGATGTATACACATTATTTTGCTAGGAGTTAGCTCCTTAGCTACCCGACCTAGCAGACCATGCTGTTTAGGCTGAGCATTCTTACGGTGTTAGGTGTAACTTGTTTTGCAGGGATGGAGAGCACTTGACTTCTTGTTTTGAGTTTGTTTTTACCAATAAAAGCAAAACCTTTAAAAAAAAGCTAAAAGCTGTGACAGCAGAGTGAGGGGTGTGTAAAAACTTCATTCACTTCCAAATTGTATGGAGAAGGGTAAAAATAGCAAAACTGCAGCAACTCTTGCATCAAATAGAATTATGTTATTTTCAAAACCAAGACGTAATAATAACTCAAATTATTATTTGTCCTAGATCTCACTGAATAGAGGAATTTGTCATTTCAAATATACAACCTATTTTTGGTGCTTTCACACTGCAGGTTACCACTGTTGTATACTGTTATAGCACTGGAATTCTGTAATGTGGCTTTCTCTTCTTTTGTTCACTGTGTTTCTATAATGCAGGTTTTTAAGTTCTAATTTACTCGAAGCAAATTAATCACTGAGAGGCAGAGAAATGTGTCCGATTAGACCCAAACTGAGTAGAAGACCATGACGGGCAGCTACCAAACAGCCGCACTAATAGTGACAGAACAATGTGTGTTTGCTCCTTGTTTTAAGTTTCAGCAGTTTGGTTGTTGCCCATCATGGTGTTCATGCTGGATTGCAAATTGTTTTGTGCCCATCCATCCATCCATCCATCCATCCATCCATCCATCCATCCATCCATCCATTATCTTCCGCTGGTCCGGGGATCGGGTCGCGCGGGGGCAGCAGCTTGAGCAGAGAAACCCAGACGTCCCTGTCCCCGGCCACTTCCTCCAGCTCTTCTGGGGGGACCCCGAGGCGTTCCCAGGCCAGCCGAGAAACATAGTCTCTCCAACGTGTCCTGGGTCTTCCCCGGGGCCTCCTCCCAGTGGGACGGGCCCGGAACACCTCACCGGGGAGGCGTCCAGGAGGCATCCTAACCAGGTGCCTGAGCCACCTCATCTGACTCCTCTCGATGCGGAGGAGCAGCGGTTCTACTCCGAGCCCCTCCCGGATGACCGAGCTTCTCACCCTATCTCTAAGGGAGAGCCCAGACACCCTGCGGAGGAAACTCATTTCGGCCGCTTGTATTCGCGATCTCGTTCTTTCGGTCTCTACCCACAGCTCGTGACCATAGGTGAGGGTAGGAACATAGATTGACCGGTAAATCGAGAGCTTCGCCTTCTGGCTCAGCTCCTTCTTCACCACAACGGGCCGGTGCAGAGCCCGCATCACTGCAGACGCCGCACCGATCCGTCTGTCAATCTCCTGTTCCATTCGTCTCCCACTCGTGAACAAGACCCCGAGATACTTGAACTCCTCCACTTGGGGAAGGATCTCATTCCCGACCCGGAGAGGGCATTCCACCCTTTTCCGTCCGAAGACCATGGTCTCAGATTTGGAGGTGCTGATTCTCACATTTGTTTTGTGCCTTTCAATGATATACTTCCAAATACAAAAGAAAATGGGGTCCAGGCTGACCTGAATTTTCCGTATTCTAACTAGAAACACTTAGATGCACAACTGTTCTCTCTGGGTGCTTCCGCCCACCATCCAAAAACATGTATGTTAGGTTAACTGGTAATTCTAAATTGACTGTAGGAGTGAGTGTCCAGGAAGTACTCTGCCTCTTGCCCGGTGGCAGCGGAGATGGGCTCCAGTGCCCCCATGAGCCTGAATTGGAGTAGTCTGAAAAATGAATGAATGAATGAATGAAGAAAGAAGCATATTTTTGGGGAATGAGTATGTCTTAAAACAGTCTGCTTTCTGTTTGAGTTGAAGCTTAGACTCTTGTCTCTTCAGGTTAACAACTCTGAGTCAACCCTGAAGTTTAACCAACATTTTTTTTATAATTCCGATAAACTTCCCCCAAAACTGAAATAATACAAATTCATGTGTGTGTATAAGAGGTGATTAGATAGCAGAGGGTTAGATTTGGTTTCTTGAGCCATCTCTTATGTCCATGTAGACGTGAGTAGTGACGTCAGTTTGATCAGACAAGGTGTTCTACCAACGTGCTTCCTGCCACCGACCTTTGAGTGAGTGAGGGTGTGTGTGTGTGTGTGTTACTTGTAAGTAGCTTTATGTCCTTCTTTCCTGTGTGAATAAGTGTATAATCCAGATCATAGTAAAGGCGTGTGGTCAGCTTACTGTGTTCTGCCCTCATTTTTAATGACTGTATTCAGATGCATCCGTCAGCTTGTAAAGACGTAAGATTATACATATTTCTGGCGATTTCACACTGTGCAGGCGTCTACAATAACACAGATTATCCCGCCCTCAGGACCTCTCCAGCTTCCTGTGCAGGGGAAATACAAGGTGTTGGATGACCGTGAGGTTTACATGCCAGATTTAACTGCTGTTGAAGCAAGCACGAGTGAGAAGACACGACGGAAATGAGTTAAAGATAGTAACAGCTCTGGGGGGAGAGGGGGGGAGAGGGGGGGGGTCACTTTTCACCAGGACATGGGCTGCCAGAGGCTACATTACACACTCACTCACTCACTCACTCACTCACTCACTCATATCCACACATTCACGCTCACTAGATTTTTTAGAATTCTTTTAGAATCACTCTGACTCCTTCTCACATTCTCACCTGCATGTCTTATCTCATAAAAATGCAGGCATATGAAATACTTGTCCTCTTATTATATGAGAACTGTAACATTGAATCAAAAGACTTCATGATGTTAGACCTGAACTATCATTGAATGTAATTCAAAGGGTTGTGATGGTATAGCGGTGTTGCTACAGTATGGATGCTGGTTGAGCACTGCATCATATGCAACTAATAAAGCTTCAGTACTGTGTGTTTCCACACAAATCCATCAGGATGCACAGGGTCCTCTGTACTCCTCTGTAGTTGGATGCTGATTACCTGCTCCACACTAAACCGCAAGTTCGATAAAGCAGCTGTGCTCCTTAATGCAGCTGCCTGGACTGTGTCCATATGGAGGTTACAGCACTGTCAAAGCGGAACCCCGTCTCCAGACACCGCCCACGTCACGTAATGATGTGTTTTGCTGTGAGACTCCCTGTAGTGGCTCCAGTCTCTCAGGCGCTCACATACCAAATGTCCAAAAATTTGATCTTCCTCATCTAAAATACAAAAGTAGGGCAAGCCTTATCACTAATTCAGGAGGAATCTCTCTCTTCAGTTTCCTTTCTTCCTTTCACCTATGCCGCTGTGTTTGTCTCTCATCTTTCCTCTTTTCACTCTCATTTCTTGATCACAACCTTAAACAACACTCACTTCCAGGAAGTTCCTCTCCAAAGTTAGAGAAGGTTTCTCGCTTCCCTTAGATTTTTGGGTGTTTTTCTCTGCTTTTTTTTCTGTTCGGATGTGCTGCACTTCCACATCTATAGACAGATTTTGTTTACTTTCTCATTCTTCTCCAGACAATTCAAAGTTTATAAAGTCATGAAAAGCCTGCCTCAAAGACAGTTAGCAAATTACTTAAACACATGTCCTTACAAAAGATTGCAGCACCCTTGTAAGAAAAGTATGTTTGCCTCAAATGTAACTATTTTTCATCTCAGTAGTGTTGTGAACTGTGCTGCTCGTTCTAATGAATTTCTAGTTCAATTTCTAGTGTATTTGTAAAGAAAATGCTCTGCAATTAATGTGTATAATTCATAAAACAATGTTTTATCCATCCACAGAAGTCATAGAACGAAAATGATTTTAGTTCATTGGATTAGATTGAAACCCAAAAGAATGCCAAAAAAAAGAATGTCCCATGCAATTAAAATGAAATATGACACCTTGTAAACATGTCCACAAGATATTTTTTTGTGTGTTCTGATATAATCATGAGCAAAATCTACCATCAATATGATTGCTCAGCTGTAGCTGAGGGAGCCAGTCGACACCCGTTGGATACGAGGGAGAGCCATTGGAGACGACATCAGCAGGTGGTGCAGGTGTAAGAGTTCCCTGCAGATGTAATATACCAGTCTAATACTTGTACTTGTATGGTGCCTTGCATTCTTTAAATTTCTCTTCTTGAGAAATCACTGCCTGGCTCAAACTATTTCTGGCTTCATCAACACAATTTGGAAGCCGCAAACGGAGCAGAGCGTAAACCGTGTCAGTGTAAACGGGACATTTCAGTGTTATCTGTCAGTGGGTGGGGCCAGATTAACATATTTAACATATCTCCAATTACTGAATATGAGGAAAAAGTTATAGTCACACCACAGGCCATTTCAATTTTGAGGCCATAAGAATTTTATTAGAAAAAAATGTGCAATTCTGGGAAACACAGAGGAATTTTAATGGGATTAATAACTGCAGGAATGAGACATTAAACTCTTGTCAAGGATGAATGTAAGAAGTGGAGGCATGTGATCAACATCAGTAAGTTAATAGAATACAGTTCATTTTAATTGCTGTAATTTAAATATAATTTCACAAAGTCACACGGGACATTTCATGATGAACATTTCTGAGCTGTTTACTTCTATTCCAAGGACTTCCTCCTTGCATGTCATCACCGCCATCCCGACCAACCAGAAGCCTGTGTATTCGCCTCCTCAAGGGTACAGCTTGTATCCTTAGGGGCCTCTGGTGGGAATGTGCTGACAGTCCATGCAGAGAGCTAAAAATAGATATACAGGTCTATTTGCAGGTATTGCTGGGACACCTGAAAGGCAAATGATGATGATGTGTTGCATTTTGTTCTCTCCTTGCTGGGAGACATGGGATGGGGCTAGCATGAAAGACGAAATATACCTAGGAAAGGATAAAGAAGCGACATTGGGATTTGATTATGTTGTCATCTTCTTCATAAGGTCCTGGAGAGAGATGAGAGAGGAACAAGAAAAAACAAATCCATAGTGATGAGCTTAGACTTCTTTAAAGGAACTTGAAATGAATGTGTCCTTTTGACTAAACCAAAAAAAAATTCTCCTAGTGTAATAATGCTAATAGGAAAATATATGTGACAAATTGAAGTGTTTTGATGATTGCGGAGGGTGCTAACCCACAATTTGGCACATACCTGGTGACTGTCAAGGAACGTAGCAAATTATTTACATCGGTTTCATGCGTGGTGATTTTTGTTGTCCCACAGATCTTTCTGGGAGAGACCACCCCCAACAGGATAGATATGTTTCATCACAGGATGAAGGTGATCACTTAGAACACATTTGTATTAGTTTGATGTGTCTCTTGACTCTGAGGTAACAAATAGAAATGAAGCCATGCCATTAAAACGCTTCCCACAGGCTTGCAAAGCCACAGGATGATCTCACAGCAGGGTCAAGCAATGGAGCCTGTGCTGCTCTCGCCCACTTGTTAACTTATTAAGACCTTGTACAACATATGGGTATACCAGATCCCGTCTTTAGAGGGTGCCTTAGGAATGAATGGGCTAAAAAAAAGAAAGAATTATCTGACCATATAATTTCTGTAGATCAGTGCATTTGGCTTTTGCACAGCAGAACGCTTAAATCTCATATGTGACTGTTGTCTGACTGTTCTTGCTGACAGTGATCATATCCTGCATCGAAATGTTCGGTCTCATGACCAAGAGTTGCTCTTTTTGTTTTTTTTTTTTCAGATGACACTGATGCTCGAGCATCAGCCATGAATTCCAACCCCACATACTGGTGTGTTTCACATAGATCTCGATGCAGATGTCTCTGCAGTCACTCTTCCTCTTCTAACACTAACCAGTCGAATAGTGTTTGTGACTAAAGCCTCTGCCATCTGTGCCACAACTTCTCTCAATGAATGTTCTACTCTTTTTGTCAGAATCATCTTGGTCCCCTCAGCATTTTTGTTCATCCAAGAGCATTACTTGATGCTAATTTCATATTTGTGTTATGTAGTGTTTCTGTGTAAAAACAACTACATTTGTTGCATTTGTTGAGTTTTCCTTTTTTATTTTGTGTGTTTTCAGCTCCAGTAGATTCTATTTTCGAAACTTGGACTTGTTCTTTACTGATATATGATTATGGATGACTTTAGATGACTGCTGTTGAAGCCAGTATAAGAGAGCCAGTGTGTATGTACTGTATGTGCAAATAACAGGCTACCTTAATGTCTGGTAGGGTTTGCTTGCTGATGCTATTTTCTCCCTTAGTGGAGGCAGAGAGGATGTGGCCCGGTGAACCGCGTAGGCAGATCAGACGCCTCATGGCTCTGCTGCTGGCCGGGTTTATTTCTGTACAGCTCATCTCAGCTTTGCATTGATTTTTCTGAACATATTCCTAAGGTTTTTTCTTTTATCCTCTCCTCATTGAGAGTCATCTACCTGCAGACCTTAATTGGAAGGGGCAAAGGTTGGCCAATGCAGGACCGTACTTTCAAATGATTCTTATAAAATGGATTTTTAAAAATTTAATGGCATTTTGAACTTGATGGTAGGTTGAGAATTGCTGTCTGACTCATCTACTTTGTTGTTGCATTGACTCATTTCTCTTTTATTCTGTTCGTTGAAATCCACTGCTGGGGCGGTTTATGTGCCCCCCTCCCCAACCAACCCAATATGTTATGCTCCAGAAGAATGCAAAGACAGCATCTGCACTCTATTCTTTTATCCAAATATGTTTATATGTGAATCCTGATACTAATGTCTGCACAGCTGTCCATGTGACTGTGAAGGAGGATTACTGGGAAAGGACTAAGAAAACAAATCGATTTCCTGTGAACTGAGAGAGCCAAAGGGTCACGGTTCCTCTCCGGAGGTGCAGCTGTAACCCAACACTGCCTCAGTCCCAGGTTAAACCCCACCTCCTCTAATTGCTACCCCCCTCATGTTAAGCTCATGGTCCACCTGTGAGGAAGTCCTTCATCTCTCTGTTCCCTGGAGGGGGATAACTGGATCCCCACCTCTGTCCACAGCCACACTAGTGGATACTGGCAGAGGCTGTTACTGTTTGATGCTTCCACTGGCTTCCACTTTCTTTACCAAATCTAATCTGATATCTTAAGCCACTAATAGACATCAGCTCATGACTAACTTTTACTTTATTGCGATGCTTCATTTCCTGTTCACAGCATACACACTCAGTATCACGTCATAACGCAATAGGCAAGTCAACATCACTCTCCAGTCTTAAAGGGATAGTTCGCCTCTTTTGACAAGAAGCTGTATGTAATCCCATATTAGCAATATCATTTAAAAGTCAGACCTCACATCGCTTGGCGCTATTTTTGCCTTCCTTGATATCAATGCGTCCAATGTAAACTGTGCAGACCGAAGTGCAGACCGAGCAGGCCCCTGCTTCCGTAAAGCAGTAAACACCGTAACAGGTGCGGCTATCGCTAGGTGGCTGGACGCATTGATATCAAGGGAGGCAAAAATAGCGCCAAGCGATTGTGAGGTCTGACTTTTTCCTGGAAAACGTTTTTGTGATGCAAATGTATTACTCTTTTGAACGCATATTGTTTTGAGAAGCAAGACGCTTTATTTTTTTTAGCCCCAGCTAACTAGCCAGACTACCTTCGTCAACGCCAAATCGAGGCTGGAACTCGGCTCACAGGACGCAGCGGGGGGTAAGTCAATGTTCATAAATGATAGTGCTAATATGGGATGTCATACAGCTTCATGTCAAAAGAGGTGAACTATCCCTTTAAGTTCTTTGCGCTTGCCCATCTATTTCTGTTTCTGTTTTGCTTTCTAATCATGACAACTCAAAGTGCTGAAAGTCATTAATAATCTGTAATACAAGGTACAGTTTAAGGCCCTTAAACACCAAGCCGGCAGTCTTCTGTTGGAAATGTCTGGAGGATCACTGAAGGCCTGTTTCTTTTACAGTGAGTATTTGCACCTTACGCAGTTGGATCTCATTTTAAACTTTTAAAAACATTTTTTAGCTGATTCATCGTGTTATATCGGCACAGGGTTGTTATTCTGACAGTCTACTCCGCATATCTTGAGAATATATTATTTTTTTGTCTCTTTTTATGTACTTCCACTACCAACAGACCAAGTGGTGCCTGTACCAACCAACCCCCCCCCCCCCCCCCCCCCCCCCCCCGACAAAGTTCGCACTCGCCATATCCCCAAACTACACACAACCTTCTAGGATGTGCCAACAGTAGTTTGCTAAGAAGTATTTTTCTTCTTAGTATTGTTTTCTTCTTTATTCAGTCTTCCAGTTTTCCTCGTTTTAGTAAAAACACTACTCACCCTCTCTGGGCTGGAGAGTTAAGTCCTTTTTTGCATGGTACATCCTTTTAGTTGGGTGTGGCCTTTGTGGTGTGTGTTCGAGCGCGATCTGCTATGCCCAGGTTTGGTGAATATAAGCTCTTGCAGTAGTGCTAGAAGCCCGAACATGATCCACCAACTACAGAGTTCCCAACAGCGCTGAGGGGAAAATGACGAAGGTGCCAATGAGAAAAATAGACTTTTGTTGTGTGAAATCTCAGAAGCTTCATCATTGTTCTGCAAAACAGAAGGGCTATCAATCACTCAAAATGAGTCTTTGCACTCACTGTGTAAGCAATTCAGATAAGTGAAAACTCCCATTTCCAAACTGTATTATTGATTGTGAACATAACCTTACAAGCTGTTCTTTTTTCATTATTAATCAACCCTCTAAACATATAGCCTGTAAGTCTGCACACACATTGTGTTTTCCTTTCTGAATCAAATGAATGATGATTACAATACAGTTGCCACCATGCACATGATTGTTTGGCTCTTGGTTTTAGAACTTTGAGGACGACTGTTTCATCTTCTAAGGTTTTATTTTAATCAGATAAAACTCCAGTCAGCCAAGAATTGCTGATTTTTCTGCTAAAAGCTGTGATTATGGTCACTATGCACTGTGATTTTCAAATTGTTGGATCCAGAGCACAAGTGAATTTTTGTTGCAATATTTTTGTTTGATTGTTTGTCAAAGTTCAGAAGTAAGGTTCTTGGTTAAAGACGCTTAAGTGTTTTGTGGTGGCTGTTAGCCTGGAATGTGTGGGAACAAAAAGACTAGCTCGTTAGCTTAGTCTGGGAGCTTGCACTGGTTTACAACGGGATCGTTGGCAATCAGCAGTAGGATTGTTCTGAATGGCAAATGAGTTTCCCACAGGTACTTTGCAGTCCTTTTGGTATTAGCTTAAGTGCTAAAGCTGATTAGCGGGCATTTGTGTGGCAATGCAGCTCAGTCCAATGTTTCTCATGGACACCCATCTGTTTTGGCATTCTATTTCATTTGGAATGGTTTTAATATTTGTGTAGATGTGTCTGGCTTCACTTGAATGGGATTTAGTGATCCATAGTTACTTTAGCGATAGTTAGATAGGTACATATTGACTGACTTCAAGAGTCGCTCCTATGTGTTTTATTCATAGAAAATTAATTTCAAAATGACAAGATTTTCCATTGCACGTTCAGTAAGCACATGTGTTTGTCCCTGCTCACTGTTGTCACTCTTTCATCTTTCTCTCCCTCTGAGCTGTTTACCTGACCAGTAATCTCTGGGTTGGGTATCTCAGAGGTAAAAGGATATGAGTCATGCTAATGGTTGGATATGTGTCAAGAACACAAGGAAAGACTACCCCCGACTCTCAGACATGCAGCATTCACCCAAGCATTCCATATGACATTCCATTTTCAGTTCATTTTTAGTTTAAATCCTGAAATCTATGCTTGACAAAATGTTTAACAGAACTTGTTTGAGAGAAATGTTTAAGCTTCTTTATGCACTGCGATGTCTCATATGTCTGCGTATCCTGCCACCCGTGTTTATTGTTCTTACAGCATCAGCTGTCTGTCTAGATGCAGAAAATTATGCAACTTTCATTTCGGAGAACAGTACAACTTGTGAACGATAAGTGTTACAGTTGGCTGCTTGCTGTAGACCATTGCTTGACAGTTCACTCATTAATGTTATGTTGCCGGAAAAAATGTTACACATTAGTGGAAGATACCTAAATTTCCCGTTTGCTGGCTGTTTTGCCTCATTTCAATTGAATTTAATTCACAAATCATAGAAGGGCTTAGCTGGATATGTATTGATGCTAATTAGAAACATGTTATGATGTAATGCCCTGGACCCATGCATGATTAATGGAAGTTAAATTATTGGCCTATTGTGCAATGCTCCAATATTTGAAACCAGAAGGTTAAAAATCTCTTTAAATTATGACAAATTGCCAAGTTTGAATCCGCTGAAAATGAACAATCCTTTAGTATCTCATGTGATAAAAATTGACTGCTCTGGTTCCATTAAATAAGTATTTTTTTCTTTAAAAAAACAGACTTTTGGAATACTGAAAGTGCTTTTCAAAATCCATAACCTGGTTATTCCTTAAGCGTAACATTTTTCAACACTGAAATGTGGAAATACTGCATTAGTAACTGTATTATCTAGAAATAAATTGTTCTTTGTGACTAAAACATGGATGTTCTTGCTGTGGCCCACCACAGTTTTCTTCTTGAACATGTCCACAAGCCACCTTTGTGCTGTGAATTCCCTTGTGACCGGCTATATTTGAACACTTAAGTGAGCCTAATGAAAGGAAGTCACCCATTTATTTCCCTCTCCACACTTAGTTATTCTTAGAAAGTCCCATTGCTGCTCCAATGAATTTGTTGCACCACTTCAAAGGCCTCAGTCTCAACTGACATCCATGGTCCTTGTCAAGAAACTGCAATCTTGTGACACACAACAGGAGCTATGTTTGGGATGGCTCATGTGAGGGCAATTGACAAGAAGTCTGGTCAACAAGCAATATTCGAATTGGGCATGGATCAAATGGATTAGGAGCAGGAATCAAATTACTGTAACTTTCTGTTGAATTCATATGGTGTTATGTTCCTACATTTGTTGACCAATTACGGCATCTGGTATACATTTAGTGTCATAAGACATAGACTACTCCTGTTCAACTGTCTATTAAAGTTGTGTTCCATTGTTTGGATGAATGAATCCACTTTTGCTAAGGATTCTGGGGGTTTGTTTAGACCGCACAAAGAAAGCAAGTTGAATTTGTGCAGCAGATTTGGGTTTGCCTTGCAGCTTGGTCTTCTTGCAAGGCAATATGAATCTGTATAACCGATTTAGACAAAGAACTGCAGTAATTTGGAAAATTATCTTGTGTTCACTCAAAATGCAGTTTTCACCTACTGGGTGAAAAGTAGGTGACCTTTTGGCTGCATTATGACTTCACAAACCAGTTGTCTTACTGTCAGTGCGATAGTAGACACTCTATTTATTGTTCCTGGTCCTGATATGTTCTTTTATGCACACTTCTCTCAGACTGCATCTCCTTCTGTTCTCTGATGCAATAGGACTTTGCTAACTTGATGCTATACCACATTTCCTCTGTTCCTACCACTCATTATAACACAATAGTTCTGGTGTTGCAAGTGTCCACGAGGAAGCACTTGATTCTGTTGATCCACCTGTTGCAGGACAGAGTGGGCTTTAAGATTTTTGGCTTATTTGACGCTGACATCTGACCTTTTGTGGAGGTGTTTTGATGAAAGAGGCATGAATGGCTCCACTGTTTCAAAATCCTCCCTCTTATTCTCAAATATGTGTGCAGTACAACCTCTCTTACCTCTGGAGACTTTTTCCCTTCTCTCCAAATGTTTAAGCTTTGATATGCATTTCATTTCTCTTGTAGAAGAAGTTCATTCAGAATCCCGGATATCGTACACTACTCAGTATGTTGGCTTTCATATGATACCAACAATACCACCACAAACATAACAATGTAGCTGAAATATGTTTAGGCTGTGTTCAGGTATTTACTTTTTGAGACATGAAACGCTGACAATAGTGTGCTGCTGCATGTGGTTGCATGAACCTCATCGCTGAAACGCACCATTCCCAGGCTTTTTAACTGTATGATTTTTACAATGCATCAGATGAGGTACAGTGAATGCAAAGTGCCTGTCGGTGTCGCAGAACTTTTAGCCGTGCAAAATCAAGTAGAAAAACGTGAACCCCACCACCCAAGCCAACATGTTAAAGGGCTAGATGAGGAGGGTACATGCGTTGCTTTATTCTATGGAAGTAAGCCATTAACAATAACTACTAATGGTATACTCGATATCTAAAAGGTGCCCAGTGCCGGTGGTTGCAAAACAAGACCAAATCATCAGCCCTTCACCAACGTGCTTGACAGTTGGTATAAGGTGTTTATGTTGATAAGTGTTGGTGCTGTGCCACAGCACACATGGTGCTGTGCATTATGACCAAACATCTCCACTTGACAAAATGTTTAACAGAACTTCCATCCATCCATTTTCTATACCGCTGAATCCGCCGGTCGGGTTAGCGGGGGGGCTGGAGCCTATCCCAGCGGTCAATGGGCGAGAGGCAGGGTATACCCTGGACAGGCCACCAGTCCATCACAGGGCGTTTAACAGAACTTGTTTGAGAGAAATGTTTAAGCTTCTGTATGTAGTCTTGTGGTTTGTTCAGATGCAACTTTGCCTACTTAAGCCATGCTGCCATGTTCTTTTTATAGAGAAGAGGCTTTCTCCAGGGAACTCTTCCAAACAAGCTGTATTTGTTCAGACTTTTCTCATTGAACATTGATGAACTTATATTGCCTTAGTATTGAACGTTCCTAAGTCTCTAGTCTTGGATGTAGCTCTTGTTTTTTTTTTTCCAGTGTCTCTGAGCGTTGCCTATTCTTGCTAATTTGCTGGGTCGTCCACTCCTGGGAAGAGTGGCATCTGTCTAGAATGTTTTCCTCTTGTGAATAATCTTTCTCACTGTAGAATGTTAAACTCGAGATTGTTTGGAAATGGGCTTAAAACCGTTCCTGGATTGATGGGCAGCAACGATTGCTTCTCTAAGATCATTGCTTTAAAGGGACACTTGGCTTAGTTTTTGTTAAGTAAATAATTACACGGTTTCACTTTTTTTGTTTAAATCAAATCAAATTTATCGATATAGCGTATTTAGAACAACCGCAGGACTAGTTATGCTATCACATCCGTCTCTTCCATCTCCGCTCTCAGCCCCCACGGAGTAGCAGATTTTGGGGATTTTTATAATATAGATAATTTAATAATATAGATTGTTAAATTATGATGCCACGGATGAAGTTTTCACTGAACCAAACCAACCCTGAAAACCTTTTTGTTCATTACAGCCTTGAAAGCAGCAGTGGACGAGATCATTTAGCAACACACACAGATTCGGATGTAACCAGTCGTTTTGCTATTTAGACTGAACGTCTACATAAAAACCTTGCTTTGCTCTCAGAGGAGGTGGGGGAGCTTGAGAATGACACTGGGGTTACCAAACGAGGACTGCTTCCGCCAACTAATCTTGTCAAGTCTCCAGAAAAATTCAAAAAGTAGATTATTCTTCCTCAGAAGCAGCCACATCCACTGTGTTTTTTTTGGGGGCGCGATTCTTGAAGCCAATATTGTTGTTTTTACTTCCATTTACATGATAAAAATGACACAATGATAACAAATGTTACGCAAGTGTCAATTTAAACAAAAAATAAACATTTATCAACAAAACATATTAACAGCAAACAATGTAGAACATTTAAATATATAACAATAAAAATAATCAATCTTAACACTTAGCAGCTTGAGGCCATTGCAGTGCTTCTTTGACTTCTTTTCAGCCATTTCTTTAAAAAGAAACAAAAAACACAAATTCAGTATATTTTTATCTAGTGCTACATCTTCTGTTTGATTTGTAAATTAAACAGTTTGTTAAAATAAAATGACCATGATTTATTATCCCATCTATTATGCAAAGACACTAGTAGGCCTAAAGGAAACTGTCAAAGACAGAGAGACCGTTACGCGGCGCACTCTCATTAGCCCCTTTCACACTGCGACCCGCTACCTTAGCGGGTCCAAATTGCACCTTCGACCCGCGTCGAGCAATGTGAACGCTTGGCGTGTTGGTGACCCGTGTCGCCTGAAGCCGAGTTCAGGGGGCGTTGCCTAGTGGCAGAGCGTCACACGAAACACAATAAATGCTGGGCGTGTACAATGACGTAGGCACAAGCCATGCGTCGGAGGTAGGGTTAAATACACCTTGAGGACTCGTTTTTGCAATTGTATATGCAGTTCATGGAGATGTTATTTTACGGGGTGTGGATGGTTACAATGTGGGATGCTGCCGAAGAACATATGCGGAGAATACAAGAGCACTATAGTCCCCGAAATGTGGCGGTAAATAACGTCCTCTGCTCGGAGGCTGAGGAGCTCGCGGACCTCCTTGTCTCCCCAGTTGGCCACATTAAAAAAAGTCTCGAACTTGATGTAGGCTAAAACAGAGTAAAACTTAAACTCCTCACGTCACGCCACGCCCGCGTCCGACCCGCGTCGATTGCGTTCACACCAAACTCGGCTCGGCAAAAAGACTAGGGTCCGACACGGGTCGAAAAGCTAGTCGAGTTGACGCAGCAGCCCGGGTCGGCAGTGTGAACGCAACAGCGGACACGCTAAATTCGCGGATTAATCGCGGGTTATTTGTCAGTGTGAAAGGGGCTATTGACTGTTACGTCTCCTGTGGACCCGCTCTGAGTCCGCCTTTACCACTGTACAAAAATTGCATTTAAACCAGCTGACAGTCTGCTTCAGACCGCAGTGGGACAGGTACACCGAACCAACCCGCGTCGCGACTCGTACACTGCAGCGCTTTGGTCGCACTTAACGAACGTGTCAGTGTCAGTGTCAGTGAGGAAGAGGAGGCGAAAAAACACTGACCACCGCTGCAGTGTATGGACATTATTTTATGTAAAGTTAGATGCTGTACGCGTAGTGATAGGTAATTGTTTTCATATGCATACATGATACTCCATGGCAGCACACACACGCGCAGCGGTGGCAGTTCGCCAACTGGAGATAAGTGAGTGAGTTTTTTAGACAGTGGGAAAGGAGCCCTATGCCGACTGTAAGCGGCTCGACCAGCGTTTAAACACCCGCGTTGACCCGCTAATTTCAGTGGCAGAGGGAAAGAGAAAGAAACACACACTGCTCTCGAAGTGAAACAGACACACACAGCTGCTCCCTCCCGCTCACAGTGAGACAGAGACAGTCTTTCAAAGTGCAGACAATACAGCTAAATTAGTTAAAAATACATTAAAAGTTGAAAACTTACCCTTGTTGTTGTTGGCTGTCTTCCAATGTTACAGCTCCTCTCTGCCAGTGTGGGAGGGGAAATGCATGCGCTTCACGTGATCTCCAGCATCTCAACGCATGGCTGCTGAATGCTCTAATTGAGATTGGCGAACGCACGCATGTATCGGCTGATCCCGATACAAGTAAAAAACGCAAAAATCTGCCCGAAATATCGGCCGGCTGATGTATCGGTCGACCTCTATACTTCAGTATATTGTAATTTCTTGAGTTCCCGGTGTTAATATTCTTCTCAAAGAAATGGGACAAACATTGCTTTTGCTACTGGGATCAGTCAGCTTTTGGCACACCTCTAAATTGCTAATCTCTTTGTTTTTGGCAGTCTCGTAAAAGACGTTGTATACAGGCTTACAGGTCTGCAGACAAGGCTTCATTTAAAACTACAGACAGATTAAGCAGGAAAAAATACTTAAACTTCGTGAGACAATCGTGAGGCAGGGCTTTATTTGAACTGAGATCTGCTTAATAGTTTAACAGCATTGGGTTTTAGGTCATATATACCGCAAAATTTGATGCCCATCATGATTAATTTATTAATTCATTGCATTCAATGCATTTGTGAGGTCAGACACTGATGTTGGACGAGAAGGCCTGGCTCGCAGTCTCCGCTCTAATTCATCCCAAAGGGTTGAGGTCAGGACTCTGTGCAGGCCAGTCAAGGTCTTCCACACCAAACTCACTCATCCATGTCTTTATGGACCTTGCTTTGTGCACTGGTGCAGCAGTCATGTTGGAACAGGAAGGGGCCATCCCCAAACTTTTTCCACAAAGTTGGGAGCATGAAATTGTCCAAAATCTCTTGGTATGCTGAAGCATTCAGAGTTCCTTTCACTGGAACTACGGGGCCAAGCCCAGCTCCTGAAAAACAACCCCACACCATAATCCCCCCTCCACCAAACTTTACACTTGGCACAATGCAGTCAGACAAGTACCGTTCTCCTGGCAACCGCCAAACCCAGACTCATCCATCAGATTGCCAGATGGAAAAGCGTGATTCGTCACTTCGTCACTGAGATGATATTTGTATGGAATGTAATTGCTGGCTCGTTTTGACTGTTTTGTCAAATTTGAAAAACTCTTGTTGGCGCTGAATAAACTTTAGCAGCAGATGACCAAAACAACATTTTCATATTGTATACGTTTATTTACATCTTAAATGGTATTACATTTTTTTCTGTGATTTTGCTTCATTTGCTGCTTTAAAAACAAAATATTTCATAAAAGTTTCCCCAATCTTCAAAATCAAAATTCCATTTTTGTATATTTTCAGTATTGTTCACAGTGCGGTCGACTTAATGTGCATTCTCCACACTTTCAAATGCTGTTTTCTGACACGTCCATGGGGTTTTTGCCATGTTTTTAGTTCCTGTTTAGTTTTATGTTTGATCATGTTTTAGGTTGTTTATGTTTTGAGTTTTGAGTTCATGTTTTAGCCATGTGTTGTATTTAGTTTACCATCACCTTCCCCACAGTTTCTGTTAGCTCATTAGTTGTCACTCACATCACCTGTTTGTTATTGTCACCAGCTGCACCCAGTCACCTATCACTCCCAGTTCCCTATTTAGTTTCCAGGTTTCCTCTTTGTGTTTGCCAGATCCTATCCGCCTTATACCCGTCAATATCATTCATGCCACGCCAAGTTAAGTATATTATTTCAAGTCAAGTTCTTTGTTTTTTCTCAGTCATAGTCCTGTTCTTGTATTTATTCCCCAGTTTAGTCATGTTATCCGGCTCAGCCGCGCCTTTTGTTTTGTCTTAAGTTAATAATAAACCCAGTTTTGCTTTTTGCATCTCTGAGTCCGCATCCGTGTCCTTCCACCCCACCCAAACCTGACATTTTCTTACTAAGTTGCTTCCAGTCTGGCAGTTTATGTCAGCAAATTGAATGTCTACACAAATACAAAAGCTATGGTTAATAGGACACCACTGCGAGGATGTACACTGGCACAAATAAATAGATAGGTGCACGAACAGAAAAGTCTGCCTGTTGTTTGTCTCAAAGAGGCCTGAGTGGGAGCCCGGTGCTACAGGACTCATGATGACAGACCACAAAGCCCACCTGTGGCTGTCAGGGCCTGGGGCAGCTCTCTCTGCTCCCTCCCGCCTGTACTGTGAAGGAAAAAAGCACAGCATGCCTTTTAGTTAGAATATTTTGTTTTTAAGGAAAGCTTTTAGACGTGCCAGGCCAACCTTTGCACAGAATGATTAATGAAAGCTATGTATAACCATGTAGAACTGTTCAAGACCACCTGGTTAGCATTCACAGCTATATTTTAAAGGTTTTTATTCTTTTTTTTTAAGCATCAGATTTGTTTTTTACTTTTTATACTTTTGCCCTTTACCCATTTCAATCATTTCAATACTTGCATTGTATATACACACACAATACTTATACTTCTGTAAAGAAAACCGATCGGGAAATTTCCTCCCTTGGTTAAAGCCTCCTGCTGTCTGATTTCATTGCTGTGGATTTCGATTTTACCTGGCACGTGTGTGTGTGTGTGTGTGTTGGTGGGAATGTCCATTAAAATGTGGGTAAATCTTTCTAAGGGGCTTTAAAATGGGCTAATCCCATGCAGAGCCACAATGACGCTCATTCAGTTCCTCACTGTGAAGGGTTTCGCCTTCATTTGATACGTTGGTGGGAAAGAAACCGAAGTAAACCTCTGGTCGGGATACGACTCTCAGAACTTCTCAGTGAAAGCTCCATTTTCTCTCTTAGGAGAGACTTGTATTGAGAAGGTGAAATGAGTCCAATCAAAGCTTATTTAAAAGAATACTTTTCTAAAAGTCTAGGTGTATATTATCATCACTGATGCTGTTCAGATTGATTTGCAAAGTGGTTACCCATGTTTGTCCTTTATTTTTCACGACGATGACTTGAAATTTAAAGTTGTGTTGAAACGTCACAACGCTCCTCAGTAAGATTTCAAAAAGCTTATAAAGAAACAAAAAATGAAAAAAAAGTTCGAATCATAGTTTCTTCGGTTTTTGCAACTTTCTAAATATTGTTTAATATTGTTATAATGAAACCGATAAAACAGACACTGATCACACATGCTGTCTGCTCTTTTTGCCTTTGTACTGGTGTAGTTGAGCATTACATTGTTATTTTTCGGGTATACCCAAACACAGGGATTCGGAAAACAAAACCTCCGTCAGCTGGCACTTAAAGGAGAATTTTACAAACATATCCCATCTGTTGGAGACCCAGGAAAGTTGGCCAAAGGGAAAAAAGCGAGAAATTTTCATGCCCGCTGCGCAAAGTGTTCCAATTGCGCTGATTTCCATGAAAGCGGGCTCTATCGGGCAAGTTTTTAACATTTCCTGAGGCTCTTAACGTGTATCAAAATACTTATACATTTTGAGATTTCAAAAACAGCGCACCTACCTCTCTCAGCTTCCGTGTTCCACAGACGTCTGCCGGTTGCGGACGGGAAGGCGATGAAAACTCAAGGCCAAATACCTCCTCATTATGTTGCCGCAATTCGGAAAGGCACACACTCTCATTTTCTCAACTGTTCAAGTCCAGGACGTGCTTCCAATAAAATCCTGAGGGTTCTTATCTCCCGCAGCTGAATAATGGGCGAAGGTGCGCTCTTTCAAGCAGTCATGTGACACGTCATGACATCACGGCAAAAATGGGTGTTGAAACGAGTCAGTTGTTCGATAGGAAACAATAACAAACATGGCAATGTGTAGTTCGGTTCCCGAGGGTCGTTTTTGGTGGACAAAAAGACAATTTTGGAATACTATAGTGTATGACTTCGGTGATCGATTTGTGCGCACGCCTGTGGAACACGGAAGCTGAGAGAGGTAGGTGCGCTGTTTTTGAAATCTCAAAATGTATAATGTCTGTGCTAGCTAATGGTATGGTTAGCCCCTGGGTTGAATTGTATTGCTACTGACACCACGGCCAATTCGGTCAAAAGTATTTTGATACACGTTAAGAGCCTCAGGAAAGGTTAAAAGCTTGCCCGATAGAGTCCGCTTTCATGGAAATCAGCGCAATTGGACAACTTTGCGCAGCGGGCATGAAAATTTCTCGCGTTTTTCCCTTTGGCCAACTTTCCTGGGTCTCCAACAGATGGGATATGTTTGTAAAATAGCCGGAATTCTCCTTTAAGAGAAAGAAAAGCGAAAGTAGAAAGAAGAAGTACAGTAGAAGAGATGGTTAAAAAAGGGTTAGCAATGAAACAAGAGGAACCAGAGTCGCTGACTGACTCATGAAAGAAAGGAACTGAAAGTTGCAGCAGAGGGAAAATATAGATTTGATCAGTGACCTAAATGATTGGTTTTCATTTACTTTTGTTAGGTATGTGTGCCTGAAGACATGCTGTTGTCTCCTGTTTCATTCTGTGTTGTGTTATTAGTTCAGGCTTTGGCAGAAAGATCACACTTTTATTCTAGCCACATGTGGAACGTTGATTAAATCTATCCACCAAAAAGTGAACTTTGAGAACCATGTTTCATCTTGAAACCCTCATTGAAAATAAACATCCTGCAGTAAAAGATAAAGCATGTGATTTTTCTTTTTTTTTTTTTTTCTCTCTGTGTTGCTCTGCTGCTAACCCTCATCTTAGGCCTTCCTTTCAAAATAACAGTGTGGGCACAGAACATTAAACCACTGAATATCGACTCAAGAGAGAAATGATTTCTTTGTTGTTTATGTAACCTCTGTGAAAAAAGAAAATGAATAAGATTGTCAAGGACGATTAGCTTTGTCAGGTGACTCTGCAGTTAGAAAACCGTGATTTTATTGGAGCAGAGCGACAGAAAAACATGACACATTCTAACACGTTTAGCCGTCTGACAAGAGACAGAACAGCTTTATTGGTAATCCGGCTGTTTTCTTATACACGTACACTATGCTGCACAAACCTCAACCCTTCATGTTTAATTTTAGATACATAGATATATACATAGATATATACATAGATAGATAGATAGATAGATAGATAGATAGATAGACGACTTTATTAATCCCTTTGGGAGGTTCCCTCAGGGAAATTGAAATCTCAATCTCACTCGCACTCAGCACTGTTATATACAGAAATGTACAAAATGTACAAAAGACACAACAGTGGAAAACACCCAACACCAGCACCCGTATAAAGATAATAATGATAATAATAATAATAGTCGCATTCCCACTGTAGGAACCTTTGGCAGTTCCTATAACCTTTTCAGGAACGGGGCCGTTTTTTCCCGCATTTGCACATACAGGAACTCGGGACCACGGCCCTCAGTTCCTATAACCATTTTAGCTTCTCTGAGGTCGGGTCTTTTCATGGTTCTATAGAACACATCTGACGGAGGTGTTTGGTGGTCGGTAGCTACGCCCCATGTCATGTTGTCACAGCTGAAATGTTTACTCATACGACACAGACACAACCGGCGCGTATTTAATAAGTTAAACTTACACGTTGTCTCCTTTGTCTGCGGCGCTCTGCTCTCCTTCCTTCATGAAACCAAGAAGTATGGCCTGCGCTCCATCCTTCGTCTCCTGACTCTCTGTGAGCTCTTCCAGCCTCGATGTTAGACGCCTGATGTGATCGTCCATGATTAATATCACCATCATGCAGACCATGAACACGGTGGCCTCCCCGCTCTCCATATTAGCTTTTTGTGGTGTTTTTGTCTTCTCTCCTTACTTTTACCGGGTTTTGTTTTGTTGTTGAATGTGGCGCTAAAGTAACACGTCACTGTCGCAGACGGCTGCGCCGCATCAGTCCCGATCTGGTCCCGATCTGGTCCCGACTCATGTGCGAATACAAACTGAAACAGTTCCCCCGGGGAAGGACAGTTATCAGAACGAAATTCGAGTAGGTCTGTTCTTAGAACTGCTCTGTCCGAATGCGGCTAATAATAGTAATGTTATAATATTAGTATACTAGTAATAGTAATGAAAATAGTAATAATAGTAATAATGGTGTTAATAATCAATAATAATGTTTATAAATAAAAGTATAAAGTACGTTTAAAATTAGATAAATAAAGATTATTGCACACCATAGATATTATTGCACGTTTCTGCACTGTTGGTTAGACAGACTGACTGACTGCCACCTGTGCTACAGTCCCTCTGTCCTTCTGTTACACCCCCCCCCCCGAGGAGTTAAACAGTTTGATGGCACGGGGAACAAAGGAGTTCCTCAGTCTGTTGGTCCTGCACTTCTCGTTTGTTTTGGGAGGATGTCAGCTAAATGCTGAATGTAATTGCGCAGTAATATCTGTGACCACAGGACTTTTTGAGGGCAGAATGTACCTTTTTTAAAATGTTTGATTGGTTTGTTGGTTCCACGGATTTCCTTTTGATGTTTCTTTGGGGTAGAAGACTGTACCACTCAACTGATGATCCGGTTTACGACATCTAGACTTCTTGAGACTTAACAGAACTCTAGACTCTGACGTAAAGACTTCTTTAAGGTGGAAACCTTTTCTCTCAGTTACACCAACAGGTGGCATGGCTCTCGTGTGGAGTAGCATACAACTAAATAGACCTGGGTTTAAGTTAAATGCATAATACAATGGCTCCATACCTCATGGTAAGCACAATTACCAGCCAACAGGACTAGAGTTGTGTGTGGGTGTATTTGCATGGGTGTGATCATGTCTGAATACACTAAAGTCCAGGTGCAAATTACAGGGTTTTAAGACTTCCAACACATACGCTCACTTCAGACTGAGGATATTAACTATGTGGGTGGTTAGTGAATCACAGCCAAATAAGGTTAACATGTTCCTTCAACATGTTTACCTTCAGTTCAACCATAGATCAAAGTAGAACATTCAAGATGATGGCTTTTTTTCCCACAGGAGAACCTAAACTGATCCACTCTGTTTGCCTTGTGTTATCCTATTTCAAATCAACACCTTGTTTGGTGTAGAGCTTCTCGGGCCTCTTTGTTGTCTTTGTTACAATCCAGGTGGCTGCGCGTTATGTTTGCTTTGTCTTCTTATCTCCGTTTAAAGAAGGTGATCACAAGACAAAAGCAGTGTGTGATGTTAATAATCAGCTAACTTTGTCAGGCTATCTCAGGTTTTCTGCGAGGTAATAGAGAAAGGCTGTAAAGTTTTGAATTACAATCAAGTAAGCTGTATCATGAATACTGGTTTGGCGTTTGCAACAAAACACACTGCTTGAAAGTTATGATTTGTAGAACTCTTACCTCCATACATGAATGCACTGGCACAGCTGCCCATACCAACTGTGAAGTAATTCAAAGCGTTCTGATTAAAATTCTGATTGATTTAATTTTACTAGTTAGTAGAAACAAAGACATGTCTGACTAAATCAGCCTTCTCACAGTAGCTTCCCTCTAGAAGTCATTCAACACTGACACACTTCCAAAGAGACTCATCCTGAGAGCTGTTTGTGGGGGATTCAGGAATGATTCAAGGCATTCAGCAGATTAAAGTTTACATCACACTTTGCACCATTTCACATTTATATCTTGGTATTGTTATACTGAGTGGTCAGTGGTCATTCCGTATTAATTCCATTATTAAAGACATATTAGATCCTTAAATATATTTTGTTTAGTCAAGCTTCAAGTATCCCTTTCCAGCTCCACCCTCTAGTCCAAATATCTAGTATAATATAATATGTCACTTGTGGCTCCAAAAAGACAAAGATAGCAACGGCCAAATAACAAGTTGGAGGCTCGCGAACAGCAGTTCAGAAACCTATCGGTGATGGCAAGGTGGCTGTGTTAATTTCTTATTTGCAACATAGTACTCACTGGATCTGTCGCGAGGTGCAACTTGTGAAGTTGTATGCGATTCGGCAGCTTATCCAGTTTATTCGGAGCTTGAAGTGGGAGGGGGACTGCCCTCTGAGGGACAGACGACAGATAAACACTCTGGCTCAGCTTGACATAAGAAACTGGTTATCAAACACAAGATCAGGGAATTCCAATTTAGATGGTATTTTTTATCATCTTAGCAAACACAATTAATCTTAAAAAGTTGATGTACCACTCAGCCCTAAATCACACATTGGTCATGTGCAATCCGCAAATGAAATTCAGATGGGGAAAGTACTTCAAAACCCCAACATGCCAATACTTTGTCCTGTGTGATGTGCCTTTGTTTGTTTTACTGCCTGACAAAAAAAATATTAGTTTCTGGACATAACTTCAGTTCATCTTAGATCCTGCAAGCTCCAGGTTGAATTAAAGTGAGCTCATATTTTGCTGGACAATGTATTGGATGACAGGAGCTATGTAAAGCCGGAGCAATCAATTACCATCCACGGGGGAGGACTGGAACATAGCCTTCCAGAGGCAGTAAAATTTAATTTCCTGCATGTTGGTCGAGTAATGCCATGTTAATAGCTTCCTGCTCACGTGGTTTATAGCCCAACTGCCACACATGCCTCTTTATTTTCGCCCGGCATGCTTGCCTGACATCACTTTTAAACAGGTGACCTCCTCTTAGTTTTGAACTGAGCACACACTTACCAGTTTTATGACTGTTGTAATCACTGACGAGAGCTCACTTGATTGACTTAAAAAAAAAAAAAAAAAAAGAAAACGAATAAATGTACTCTTTCTGGGTGACATACATTTAAAAAATGAAGGTGAAGATGATTTCATCATCAATCATTGGTCAATATTCAGATTAAATGGCTGCAGATGTGTTCATAACTCTGCACATCTTAGGAGATCCCATACAAAACTGGCTTCTCCACTCAGTTGTTCTTTGGGTTGCAGTCTCAAGCTAATATTGTTGAAAACTGCTTGGAAAAATCTGCCCCATGATCTGTAAGCTCTGATATAATTATACCAACAATCTGTGCCACAAAGGGTTACAAAAGTTCTATCCTACAATCTGCAATACTCAACTTGTTCAGGTTTGCAGAGGGCCTTTTCTGTTTTGCCATTGGGTGATTGGTGGGGTACACCCTGGACAAGTCACAAGTCCATTAACCCTAATTCTTGATAGGGGACATTTTTGTCCACTTGGGGTGTACTTTCTTCTCTAATTTCACACTGTAGATAGTGATACTCATCATATTTGGTCCAGTTGTGCATTTTTGACTATTTTTTCGAATTTCAAACACACATCATCTACAATGCAATTTTTCATTGTGTAAAAAAAAAAACTCCTTCATTTCTGAAATTTCTTAATCTTTTAAAACGACCTAAAAACATCATATGTGTGTTTTTTAACAGAAATTGGTGTTTACCTCATATACACTAGTATTTAAAGGGTTATTTTTTTTGAAAATAATTGAAAACTTGGTGGTTATGATCAGAACTGAAGTGGAATAAAGGATTTATGAAAAAAAAGTGGAAAAAAATAATAACATATGGTATTTTGGGGATCATTTTAGAAGGGGACAAAAATGGCCCTTTTCAGAAATTAAGGAGTTTTTTTTTTTAAAATCAGGCATAACAAAAAAATCAAAAATCCCTAAAAATCAATGTTGTTGCTAATCATTGACATATCCCAGACCATAATTATCCCTACTCAAGAATTCCACTTTGCATTCCATATTTTGAAAATACTGGCACCTAAAGGCTTAAAATCTGGGCTAAAAAGTTCAAATTGGCATCTAAAGGGTTAATTTTTTGAAAATAATTGAAAACTTGGTAGTTATGATCAGAACTGAAGTGGAATAAAAGATCTACGAAAAAAAAAGCGTAAAACAAATATGAACGTATGATGTTTTTAGGTCGTTTTAAAAGGGGACAAAAATGTCCCTTTTCAGAAATGAAGTTGTGTTTTTAATCAGGTATGAGGGTTAAAGGACTAACACAGAGAGATAACCATGCAAGCTCTCAAGCTTTCTTCATTCTGACATTTGCTGCTGCTGCCGTTAATGTTGGATCAAGCTAATATTAGTTTTTATCCCATTCATTGTGGAAAATAGTCTTTTTTTTTTTTTTTTAACCACACTAGTGGTTATAATGAGGACTTTTTAGCCAGTTCAGGATTCATACTGTGACTCATTTTCGTTAAAAGAGCGTTGGTAAATTGATTGTGTTTTCAGATCAGAGGCTGGTAATGAGAACAGCCTGGAATAGCTCCCGTTGTGTCGTGATCAAAAAAGGGGGAAAAAAAATCCACTTCATGGTCAACAAAGCCTCACTCTACACCTACGCTGCAAGAGCCTACCAAATGTAATGAACCCTGAACAATCTTTTTTGGAGTATGCTTTCATCCCAAGCTCTATTGTCAACACTGTATTCTACTTTTAGCTTGAGTGGTAACCTGTAACCCTGTCCATGTAAATTCTGTCCATTATTCTACACCTACACAGTTCACATTTATACATCTACAATTCTAAAGCATTATTATATGTGACAGCTGTTTTGTAATATGTAATATTTGTCATATAAAGGGTGAGTTCAGGTAATAGTTTAACTGCAGCTCACAGCAGCCACCATCTGCATTCAGCTTTCGATTACAAATGCATCAGTCTGTGTGAAAAGATGGTGCAAAATCAATCATATCTTAAGATATTTCATGTCAATCAGTTAAATCTTGGAGGATTTAATTAGATTATGGTAGTAGCATTCTGAGGATCTTTTAAAGCTTGTTGGGTATTTTTTCTTTTTCTACTATATTTTTGCATTACAGTGGGCTGTAAACACGATGTTGAAATCATGCAACCTTACAGAGCAGATATTATGCACATGTTGGCAAAGAGTTTTCCATTTCTAAACCTGTGAGAAACTTCAGCAGTCACAGGGAAAACTGGGGGCATTGAGGCAGGTTAAAGACTCTTGGATGTTTTCATCCTATCCCACTTTGTTGTAGATCAGATAAACTCTTGATCTATATTTTCTACGAGTTCAATTGGATATGGCTTGTACATGGTGTGATTTGTCACATGAACAAGCCGGTAGCTTTGTCATTTAAACAGCGTTTACGAGGCAAATTACATGAAACTGTTTTGTAATGAAAAAAAAAACTAACAAGAAAGAGCACTAATAAGAACTTATAGTGGGATTTCTCTTGCACACCAGTTGCTTTAGCTTTTGTTAACCATGACACCATATACAGCAAAGCTAATTAAATTAGACTTCCAATTCAACTAAAATGATTTTTCTCTTTTTACTTGTAATAAGTAAGCTGCATGCATTTATTTTTCCGCATACACTTGACTGTTTAGAATAAAAAAAAATTTGCTGTGCTTTGTTTTTTTGCTACTAAACCATTTGAGGTGTACAGTCAGACGATTTCTCTGTTTTCCTCTACTTAGACCAGAATAGAGCTATTTTCACAGACATGTGTGGACTATTTGGTCCGGTCTTCTTCCGCAGTTGCTGGTTACACATGCACTTCCCAGTCTTTAGATTTTTCAGGACTGCAGAAAACAGATTTTCTCCAAAAACTACAAGAGTGACTGTTGTAGTAGTGTAGAGCGCGCTAGAGTGGCCATAGACTTGTAGTCTTGCTGTATTTTCATCCATCCTAAACCGCTAGCAAATGTTACTGCCAAGGAAGTTGTGGTTTAATGCAAGATCTTGAAGATAATGCAGGAATGCCTTAAAGCTATAATGTGTAATATTTCACGTTGTCTATTAACAAATTTGAGTCTTATCATTCACAAGTATTACCTCAATCGTTATTAATTACCTCCATCACAAAAGTGCAGTGTTCTTATATTCTTTATATTCAGCATGCGAATGTACATAAGAGTGTTACACCCCAATGAATGTCTCCATGTCGCTCCGCCATTTTAAAACTACGGCATTTTCCGTTTCCAATGTGGAAACGGAAGGGGCGAAGCTGATGACATGTCCTTCTACAAATCCCGTAGTTTTAAAATGGCGGAGCGACATGGAGACATTCATTGGCCCTCATTTATCAAACTTGCGTAAGACGAAAAACGTGCGTAGGTCGTGTGTATGTTCTTTTCTGCGCAAAGGTTGGCATTTATCAAATCCATCGTGAGCGCAGGAAAGATGAAATCGCCACGACAGGTCTGAGGCCGTGTACGCACTTTTCCATTTTGACTTGCGGTGACTGCAACACAGCAGCGTCACTAGTGCGTGCTCAGGAGTCGCAACAAATCCCTTGGTTAAAATGACAGACTTATCACTTTAAAGAAGGCCCATGTTTTATTTGACTTCAACATAAATATAAACATAAACGCAAATTAAATAAATTAAACAAGTACAACTCCGTAATTGGAAGAGTGATGGCTCATTATTCAACCGTGCACCCTCACACCGAACAGGAGAGGCGCTTTAACACTGCGCATACGCGCACGCGTGCCACTGTGGAGAGGTGTATAGGGCTCCTAAAGCTGGATCTGTCTCTCGGCTGCGGGGGGAACCCTATCCGCCCGAAAAAGGTATGCAATATTATTATTGCATGCGGGGATCTCCATAACATTGCCCAAAAAAATGGAGTGCCATTTCCAGATGTACATCCAGAGGACCCCGTACCCAGAGATCCCTTCCACCTGCCTGCACAGCCAAGAGCGCTCAGGAGGAGAGAGGGACGTATTCAGCTATTCTGACTTTTGGTAAGCATTCTGTTATTCAAGGAAAAAAGAAAGGAGAACAACGATTTCTTTCAGCATTTATTCTGTGACTTCAGTGTTTCATTTATGTCTTTCAATGTACTGTCGATAGATTGCATGGTGTGTGTTAAAGCCATCATCCACTTCACGATCTCTGTTTGTCTTTCTAGGACCTCTGTGGTTAACACAGCTGGCCGGTGTGACGCTGCAGACCGGGGGGCAGAGGCAGAGGCTTCGGATGTTGGCGGGGCCGCGTATTCGTTGCGCGGGTCAGGTTGCCCGGATGCCACTTCGGATTCATCTGTGAATGAAAAATATTAGTTTGATTAGGAACCTCATTTGTGTTGAAAATTAAAGCAACTGTTTTATTTAAACGTCTTGGGTGTGCAGTCATTCTTACCATTCTCGAGCTCTAGCATGGGCGCATCAGTGTCAAGTTTCCCTGGCACGCCTGATGAGGACGTAGCTCCGATCACGCCAGCCACCCTCTCCTCCAAGGCACTCAAATCCAAACCTGGATTCCCCCCCCCCCCCCGTTTGTGACATGCTGCGTCGGAGAGCTGCAACCTTCTTTTTTGGCCAATTTCATATCGGACCACTTCTTCCTGATCTTATTGGAGAAAAAGTAAAACATCGCTCAATTTTAGATTTAATTTAATCTGGAGTTTATCACATTTTATTGACCACCACAGTAGGGGAAAATACATACCTCGTCCGGTCTGCGATTTACATCGCCAACGCTGTTGACAGCCGTCGCAGCTGTCAACGCTGTTGACAGCGTTTCTTTGCCGCCTTTCGTCTATCCATGTCGCAAATTCTAGAGGTGCGGCCTCTCAGCCCCCTTTTGTAGAAGGCGTGGTTAGGATCATTACGATGGATTTCAGCCACCGGATTTATCAACAGCCGCTCGGTTTTACGATGGGATTGGTGTGGTACGCATGTTCTGTAAATCTCACTTGAGCCTCTGCGTACGACGAGTTCTCCGCTCATATCTACGATGCTTTCTACGACGGCTTGATAAATGAGGGCCAATGTCCGTGAAATATTACACATTAAAGCTTTAAGTAGTTTTTTTTTTTTTTTTTATAAATTTAGCACCTGAACTGAAAGATTAACTGATGAGACCAGTGTGACCTCTTAGGACAGGGGTGTCAAACTCATTTTCACAGAGGGCCACATCAGCATAATTGTTGCCCTCAAAGGGCCAGATTATAAATGTAACTAAATGCAATGTAAAATAAATGTAACTACTCCTTGATGTGAAATAACTTTTAATTTATTACTAATTCAAGTTTCAAATATTACATACATATTTGCATAGATGTAAAAAAAAAAAAATGTTTGCTTGTTGCTCTGTTATTATATCATAAATCCTTTTAATTTGTCAGGTTATGAAACCCACATCACTCCATCAATCAACGATCAAACTATCCAAGTGGATAAAGAAAAATAACATCAAACACAAGTTATGACATTTACTTTGTTCAAAACTTGAAATATCAAACAAAGCTAGCTTTTTGGAAACATTGCAGTCCAGTGGCGGGATGCCGGCACTTTTTCTGGTCGTAGTTTTTGGTCACTGCACGTATTTGACTTATTTATTCTTAAACAATCAGACCTTTTAAGCTCTCAGGGGCCACATAAAATGACGTGGCGGGCCACATTTGGCCCGCGGGCCTTGAGTTTGACACATATGTCTTAGGACGTGTTTTTTGGCATAACTCAAGACACACAATTGGGCTGGGTTGAAAGTGTGTGTATGTGTGTGAAAAATCTATATTTCAGAGTGCATAGCTTTTGGAAGCAACGCTTGTAGTTTCCATTGCTATTTTTGAATTTATTTTTATACATTTTTATAATCTATTTTGAATTCCCCCCACTGGTGGATGAATAAAGTATTTTTTTCTATTCTATAACTCTCTCTCAGCTATTAGCTTTATTGGTTTCATCCAAGATTATAAACATTTTGCAAAGATAATATAGCTGGCATACGATGGCATACACCATAACATATAATAAAGCTTAACAAAGTCAAGTCAAATCAGTTGTTTACTCTGTCAGCGTGTCATAACATAAATCAGAAATGTACCTCAAGAGTCACTCTGCACAGGAAATTACATCCTCCCCCACAGTTTAATACCTCTCCAAACAGGCTGCATAATGTTGAGTTAGGTGTAGCTAATGAACTGTCATATGATTATGTATCTCCATTCGTTATATAATATAACTGTTTCTCTTCCTCACTCTCACCCCCCCCCCCCCCCCCCCCCCCCCCCCATCTGCCAGTCTTAACACATTTTCAGGAATCAGTCTTGCCTGCCGTCAGGATTGATTTCACCCCGGAAGCCAGAAGCAGCATTTCTGCATAAATTATCAAATAGATACTGACACTGTTATGCAACAGCAGAGCCAGCGACGACCTTTATTGCATTAAGCCGTGGAGTGAGGAACATTTGTTGTGAATGACTGGCTGCAGCACTGGAGTCATTATATATAATTTCCATTTATAGATGAATTGTTCAACGTGTTTAGGCCAGCAGATGGAAAATTAATCATATATGAGAATGCTTACTTGTTTATGTGTCCTCATGTGTAAGAACCATACTTATTTTTGTTAAAGCTGTGTTGTGGATTTGTGAGTGGGATTTCAGGCTTCTAGTATGCTTGTTTTTATCTGTTTTTTACGATGTGGTCCTTGTGTGTGTGGGTGTGTGCGCGTGTGTGAGAGCTCGAGCTCATATGTGATTACAAGCCCAAAACATTCATGTTGTTTTTCATTTATTTTTGAGGTTACCCTTTTATGCCCATTTGAAGTACTTTTCTGGGTGTAACAGTCAGAGAGGTGTGGCTCATGGTTAAAAATCAAAGGAAAAACTGGCCCTTGGTTTCCTTTTTTTATTTAATCCATTTTCAATATTTTTATTTATTCTTTTATAAATGGAAACCAACACACACATGCACAAACAAATGGTTCTTCGCACAAGCGAACACATACACCTCAGCAACCACCAACACTAACCCAAACACAGCTCATGCAGCTGGAGGCATTCTCCATAATTCTTCCCTTAATCAATTACAGCAAGGCCCTTCTCTGTTAGATACATACCCGGGTTTCCATTAAGTGACAAAGCAAAACAGATACAATCCGTAAAGTTTCTTCTATTCCACCGAATGTGCCTCAAGTCTTCTTTGACAGGGTATACTTTTCTTTTTCTGTGCCTTCGAGGAGATTTTATTCAATTTTCACCACTTCCATTCACCTATTCTTACTCACATCTTCTAAATGCACATCAGAGACGGCAGCTGATGCAATGTTGAGTTTAAAACTAACTTTTGAAATGTCGTTTCATACAGAATACGCAGAAGGCTCGTTTCAGGCTTGGAGCTAATAAACTAGGCTGCACAGTGTGGTCAGTAAATGGAGTTATGGACCATGGGCATGGCTGTAATAAACAGAAAAGGTGTCGCTTACCAGTAATTCAACTTTGAGAAGGAGGACATAAACACAATAAATTGCTGTGCCCGTATATATTGTACGAGGGGGGAAAAAAGGTGTTCAGGAGTTCTTGTCGTCTGGACATATGGGTTTATTCTTTCTTGCCGGATATTTCCATTTGAATGTTCATCTAAGAAACCTGTTCTGTTCGTATGAGCTGATTTGCGTTCAGCTTTTCCATCTGCCCTTCTGCATCACAACTCTTTCGAAAGAAAATCTCAGTGACTTCTTGTTTTCTTCACAGGGTTCCCAGGCCATAACCAATGTACACTATGTATGGAGAGATACATAGTTGTATTGTCCAACTACCTTATGTAAAGGCTATCAAATACTAAACAATAGGGCAATGCACTGGGGATTTCATTGAACATATCTATTACCTTTATTTAAAAAAGTAAGCAGCCACCTCTGTGGTAAAGAGCAGAAACTCCAAAAACATCCTCCTCTCCGTTCCCTGACCTATAACCAGAAGTCAGATGGCCAGTGGAACTGGCAAGAGATCTGAAGCCTCCATTTCCTGTCAGTCCTGCCAAAATGCCACATCAGAGGATTCATTTTCCATGTCACACCTAACTGTAATCTACCAAGGTGCTGTGTCCACACCTGCAGATATATTTGTCTTCAAACAAAACGTTCACACCCACATATGGACACACAAACTGACATGCCAATGAAACCGCCCTGGGAAAACAGGCAAGCAACGTGGACACTTGAACGCAAATCCAGAGATATTTTTGTCAGAGGCAGACCAAAGCTGATGTTTTGAAATGGCTGGAGCTGAAAGACTGCCAGGAAGCCGAGAGGAGGCTCATGTGGCTTTGAGGAAGTCAACACATCCACTTGAGTTCTCACCCGCCTTCATTCTCCCCTATCTGTCTGCCTCTCACATCCGCATGATAGCCACCCACACACTAAAATGAAAATATCCTACTCAGCAGCGGATTGCCGTCAACAACAGTGTTTTCTGACCACATTGGTTCATGAAGGAACACCGAAAACAAAGACACAGCATTTAGTTTTCTGTGAAAATAAAAGACAGTCGGTCTCAGTTTCACTGGAAAAATTATGCATTTTTTCTCAAACAACGCACAACAAAACGTATGGCACGATCACTAAATGAAAAAAATATCTTTCCCACACAGACCTCAAATTTTTACAAATTCGTAGCTAAGGTTTTTAGACCTTATGTGACATGGGGCCTTAGCTTGGGTTAAAAGCTGACGTGTTTCACATGACAGCATACACCAGGCACTGGTGAACGCACACCGGGGTCGCACCACAAAGGGCTTAACAGAGGAAGCTTGACAGTTCATAGAAAATTTAGTATTGTACTCTGCCTGTGTGACTGTGTGTATGTTCAATTACTATTTGTATCTATTTCAAATGCAACACAGTGGAATAAATATCCACAACTGACCAGATTTTATCCAGTTGTTGAAATTGGTGAATAATTTGATTATTGCATTTAGATCTTTAGCACGCAACTACCGTGACTCCCCTACCATTGCTAAGAAATAAAAACAGAAATGAAACTGAATTAAAGGAAAAACAAAGGAAGTATGTATATTTTATTTAAGCTATGTATCGAAGTATGAGGAGGTTCATCTTTCTATGGTCAGTCATTGGAGACAAAGGAATCAGGCTGAACTATTTTAAGCTGTCTTGGATGTGTAAGCCATGCCAATATAAATGGTTTGCGGGGATTTTAGAAGAGGAAGCAAAGTTAAAACAGTTCAGCATCTTCCTCCATTTGCCTTTAATGCTGAAAAAAGCAAGCACTCCCCATGTAAAATATCAGTGTCATGACTCAACTTGACAGCGACGTTAGTGTGGCACATGGTGCTGTTTGGCTAATCCCTTATTCGTCTTATTTTTTTTATTTTTTTTAAACACACAAAAAAAGTCCCATTTTAATGTCACAATGCCAGGCAACTCGGAGTGGAAATATTCAAAAGTGCTGATGGAGGATTTCCCAGAATATTTTAAAATTAAACAATTCGGGGTGGTTGGTGGTGTAGTGAGTTGTACAGGCGCCCCATGTACAGAGGCTACAGTTCTCGCTGCAGCTGGCCCCGGTTCGATTCCCGCATCGGACGGCCCCTTGCTGCATGTCATTCCCCCTCTCTCTGCCCCCTGCTTCCTGTCTCTTTTCAACTATCCTGTCCATCAAAGACATAATAAGCCCCAAAAATATACAAAATTTTTTTTTTTTTTAAATTCTTTGTATCTCATGGAAGTTTGCTTTTCAACAACTGCTTATTGTCCAGGCCTTGCAAAACTTACATCTAATACTGATTCCCCCTTTTTCCTGCTGGGAGTGATAAAGTATTCGTAACAAACACCTGAATGTGTCTGCAGTGATCGCCATTGTTATGACTTGCCCCTGCTTGTGTCCAGTTTGACGATGACGTGCATGTCACCCTCATATAAAGTCAGCTTTGAACAGCTCTTGTTTAAAGAGGCAGTTTTCTAAATAAAACCCCTTGTCACTTATGTTGTTACTAGTGTTTCTCTAAAGAGTTTCCGCAGTCGAGCTTTGATGTGAAATATTGTTTGTAATATTTGTGGTCGTATGATCAGCATGGAAGCGCTGGCTGTGCTTGGCATCATGGGGGCCTGCACCTTTATATGAATACTGAACATCAAGGCTTAAGAGCCCAGCTGTGTCCTCTCTGCTGGGCAGGAATCCTAAGACAAATCTGACATACAGGATGCACCTTACACGTGCAGGATTTTGGAGTTCGAGGTTTATTTTAAAGAAGTTTACCATACAGCACTCAATTTCCAAACAATTTTTTGATCATGTAAACAAGACAGTGTTTATTGGTAAGTGTGATTTTAATTATCATTATTACACATAATGAGGGAGTTTTTCAGTCTTAAAGATATATATTTTTTTTAAAAAACACTTAGCAGGTTTTTAAGAATGAGTTTATGGCCTCAGGTGGAGCAGGGAGGTGATGAGAGGACACTCTACATCAGAGTGGCCCCTCACTTAAGATCAAACAGCCTTTCTGTGGAAAGTGTCTGAGGTCTCCTGCCAAAAGAGAGCTTGCGGCTAATTCTGGAGCTCATGTTAATCGTGTTTTTGATCGGACATCTGTGATTTAATTCAATTTAGAGGTGGAGGGGAGGCTATTTGTGATCTGTTTTCTCTTGAGAATCCTTTTGATTAGAAACATCACAGACATTGTTGAGGTTTTAATATGGATTACTTTGCTGATAGCATTACCATTTTAGGTCATTCTGCTACAGTCAGTGAATAATCGCTGTTTGTTTAGCATTTACTTTCTGCCTGATTGTCAGTAGACAGTCACATTGCACCTGATCATCAGCAGAATGTGGAAACCTGTAGATAAGAGTAATATCATGTTTTGGGTGCCGCATATACTGATACATGTATGGCTTCTATCAAAATTCAGGGCCAACCTCACCTTACCCTCCCACTTAAGCATATAAAAAGCCATCTGGCAGCACACCATCACCACATTACTGGCATGACTGACCGCAATCACAGCCAACCATGACTTCTAACTTTCCGCAAAGCCTTGCAGACATGATTTTATCTCATAAAATTCCCCTAATTATCAGGGTCACTCTGTGTTCCTTGAGGGAAAGTATTAATCTCCTATTACATAATTTGTTGAATGTAATGAGGTCAGTGCATCTGATAAAATGAACTAGTAATGTCCGGGTGTTCCCATGCACATGTACATCCACTGAGTACTGGCTGCTACCAATTAGTCCTTTTTTCTAGTGAACATCTTGCAAGATGTGATATTTTTATACAGTTTCTTGTCATTTTTGAAGTGGTCTTGAGCAACAGTTCTCCAGGCTTTCTGAAGCTCTTTCTCGGGACATTGGCTGATTTATTTATTTTTTTAGTCATTTTTCTGTCCAGTCTTTGTACCCGACCGCTGTTTTTGTTTGTATGCTTGTTAAGACACTCAACAGTGACCTATGAATCATTCAAGCTTAAAAAAGGAACCTGACTCCAGGGTGTTGTGTGAGCACATAACTAATAAGTTAGCAAATAGTCAGTTTTAAATGACCATATTAACTATATTTAGTCAATTTGTTACAATTTATTTAGTTATATTTACAAACATTTAAAAAAAAAAAGCCAGATGTCACAGTTTGATAAACCTAGAATTGTACTTTTGCATCAATAAAGTAATTCCCAAAGAGCTATGTGCCAAAAACTTGACATATCTCAGCATCGTATGCAGTGTTCTTAAAAATGAGGAAACTGGAGAATTGGAGGATGAAAGAAAAAGTGTCAGGGCTAGGAGAAAAAAAATATATCTCTAGCGGTTGAATAGTATCTGATGTCTTTGTGACACAGGACCAACATTTGGTCCTTCAATCGATTCATCTACTGTTCACTGAAGCATCGTCAGAAATGGTCTCCATGGAAATGTGTGTGCTAAGAAGCCATTCTTAATGAAGGAAAACAGGAAGAAAAAGGCTGAGGTATGCCACGTTACACAAGGCTGAAAATCAGTGGCAACATGGAAGGATGAATCCTCCCCAGAGCCCAGACCTCAACATCACGGAAGCGGTGTGGGATCATTTTGACAGAGAAAGGAACAGAAAGCAGCTAACATCCAAATAAGAACTTTGGGATGCTCTTCAAGAGGCCTGGAGAACTATTCCTGAAGACTACTTAAAGAAAGGACAGAAAGCTTGTCTAAGAGGGTTCAGGCTGTGTTGAAGAATAAAGGTGCTCTTACCAAATATTGACTTTGAAGCTTGGTAAAGTGTACAAACAGTTTTTGCCTTATCAACTGTATTTCCATTTGTAAATCTTTCAATAAATCACTGCACCTATTTCCTGTTTTTCTTGGCAATATATATCATTAAATGAGGGGTAGCTCAAGACTTTTGATCTGTACTGTGTCTTCATTGTGTTATGAATATAGGAATTTATGAAGGGTCCAACCTAATCAGTCCCAGACACACTTGGAAACTATACGAACATTTGTCAATGCTTTTAGTGCTTTGACATTTCATTCAATTGTATTGTTTTACCAGTTGTTTTAGTATTGTTTGTGTGAACAGGTCCCTCTTGAAAATGAGATTACAGGTCTCAACGAGGCTAACCTGTATAATCAAACGTGAAATAAAATGAATATTTTGCTGTGTATTTGCTTAAATGCTATATAATCTGGATGCTTTTAGGGGATCTCATGTTTCTCTATGTTGGTGTTTGTGTGCACTGATTGATACAAGGGCCAGCTGGGGTAACTTGCCTGTTAAATGTTTGATTTCACCCAAACTTCCTGGCGGAGGGGGGGCACACAGAGACGAAGGTCTGGATCTGCTGAGCGTAAATGAGCAGAGCAGATGTTGGCCAGATGTGGCAGAGGAGAGAAGAAGAGAGGAGGGGAGGGCAGCCATAAAGGATGAAGAGAGAAAAACAGAAAGAAACAAGCTCAGATAGTAAAAGATACTCTAATCCTCTCCTCAGGAGCTAATCGTAACCCCCTCCCTCCTTTCTTTACTCATCCGCATACACTCCTCGTCTCCTCCTTCCATCTTTCTTCCTCTCCTGCCTCCCTCCACTCTTTCTTTGAAGTGAGGACAGTCTACAGGAAGCAAGCCGGAATCGATTGCTCCGTGCATTAGGCCAGGAATGTGTGACACCCTCCTCCCCTTCCTGCCTCCCCCGTCCCTCAGACACATCCTTCGTTAATTTCACCCTTCTGTTCCTCTTGGTGCTCCCCATGCACCACATGATCCCACCCACCTAACACAAAAAAACACCACTATTTTGCACCCAGCTTTGCAATTCTTGTGCTGAAAATTGGTAAGTGACAAAGGAAAACAGCTCAGCTTTGATAATTAGTTTATTGATCATTCATTTTACAGAAAGATCAATAAGCAACAATATCGAAACTGATTACTTAAGTAATGTATCGATCCAATGCGTCAAATATTTTCTAATTACAGCTCCTTTAACTAGAAATAAAGGTAGTACGGAGCCCTTACCCTTACACTCTAGAAATCTGTCTAATCTGTCTTGCTATATAGTTACTCTAGATGGTATTTTCTTGGCTTCTAGTTCTACAGTGAGGAACCTTGGAGTTATTTTTGACTAGAATTTATCATTTGACTCACATAAAAAACAGGTTTCTAGGACTGCCTTCTTTCACCTTCATAATATTGCCAAAATCAGGAACATCCTGTGTCAGTGATGTAGAAAAACTGGTCCATGCATTTTTACTTTAAGATTGGACTACTGTAATTCTTTATTATTGGGCTGTCCCACATATTCTCTGAAAAGCCTTCAGCTGATCCAAAATGCTGCAGCCAGAGTTCTGATGAGACCTAACAGGAGAGATCATATTTCTCCAGTTTTAGTTTCTCTTCATTGGCTCCCTGTTAAATTCAGAATAGAATTTAAGATTCTTCTCCTCACATATAAAGCTCTTAATGACCGAGCTCCATCATATCTTAAAGATCTCATTTGAAGATATTTTCCTAACAGAGCACTTTGCTCCCAAACTACAGGTTTACTTGAGGTTCCCAGAGTTACTAAAAGTAGAATGGGAGGCAGAGCCTTCAGTTATCAGGCCCCTCTCTTGTGGAATAAGCTGCTAGTGAATGTCCGGGAAGAAGACACCCTTTCCACTTTTAAGACCAGGCTTAAAACTTTCCTTTTTGATAAAGCTTATAGTTAGGGATGGCTCAGGTGATCCTGAAACATCCCATAGTTAAGCTACTATAGGCCTAGACTGCTGGGGGAGCTCATCTGTCACACCTTTCCTCACTTTCCTCTCTTTTTCCCCCGTTTAATTTCTTAAATGATAACATGTACAGGTGACATTATTGTGGTCATTAACTCGTGTTTCCCTGTTCCAACAGGTATCCTTTGAATGGTGTTACAGTGTTTTTTTTTTTCCTCTTTTCTGTCTTCTCAAACCCCAGCTGGTGGAGGCAGATGGCCACCCTTCCTGAGTCTGGTTCTGCCAGAGGTTTCTTCCTGTTAAAAGGGAGTCGTTTCTTTCCACAGTCGCCTCAGGCACGCTCAGGACGGGAGATTAGACTGAAGACAAGTTTCGGTGCCATCTGTTGGGTTCCTTAGCTAGGAAATTGTTTTTGAATTGGCTCTATATGAATGAATTGGATTATTTTGAAAAGAATTATGATTACAATTAATTGAATTCCAATTGGCTTGAATTTAACTTTATTATTTAAGTGCCTTGAGATGACATTTATTGTAATTTGGCGCTATATAAATAAAACTGAATTTAATAGAAATAGCACTAAGTGGGACGATGATAGCTTAAGATCTGAGATGGGGTTTTTGGGGGGTTTTTTAAATATTTTTTGGGGCTTTTTATGCCTTTAATGGATAGGGCAGTTGGAGAGAGACAGGAAGCAGGGGGCAGAGAGAGGGGGAAGACATGCAGCAAATGACGTATCTGACGTATCTGTCATCAAGTTTATCTTCTCTATCAGCTTTTATTCAATTATTGTAATTCTTTTCAAATTACTTTGTTAGTTTGGATATCCAGTTGGATCTGATACAAAAAAATCTAATTTCTAACCAGATTGACAATTTTACTTGTATTGGTGGATGATTATTACTTTTATTGAGTTTTTAATGTGATTCCTTCTTGTGACCCCTGCCAGTCTGAGTCTAGAATTAAATTATTATGACCAGCAAATGTTACTTTTCAAAACTGGTATGTTGTCTGGAGCACGGCACATCAACTGTTGGAGATGAGCTTTGAAGTAGCCGACATGAAAATTCTGTGCCTCTTCGGTAAAGCCGCTGCACAAGTCATCTCCGCCGCCATAAACGAGGGCAGCATGTCCGTGGCTAGACTAAATAGAATGTTCTCACTCTGTTCAGTCTCACTTGTCATGTGTTTGTCTTCAATCTTGTGAAGAAAAATCACTTCCTCTGGGGCACGCTTTATCAGAATAGACGTCAATTAAAAATGTGGATACTTTTTCTCCTTTTCTTTTCGTGGGTGTCGCTCTCCCTGCCTTAGAGTGTTAATAACCTTGTAAATTTGTCTTTAGCTCGGACAGTAGTCAATCGGTCACAACTCCACTGTTCAGTCTGTAGTCCAGCGGTGTGAAACATCTACCTACGTTAGTCTGCCATGTGACAACAGGCTCAGCGTCTGCTCCACTGATGGAACAGTGAGATGGAAACCATGTTGGCCAAATCCGCAGAGCTTTGAGCGGTAACAGTGCATATAAGCCTGGCTGACACTTCGATTCCTGTGTATTTTAAACATAGCTATGAAGCAGGATAGATTATCAAAACTCAATTTTCTCCTCAACAGAAAACATCCAGAACATCTAGTTTGTCAAAATGGCTAAATGTTTGTTTAATCCAGGATTTACTTTTCAAATGAGATTTTAATTGGTTGTAGGGATTAAATGTCTGCCTTCACATTAATGACATGTTTTTTTTTCTAATAGGATTTCACTGATAACAGATTGTAAATGTGGCTAGAGGTAAATGATGCGAGAGGTTTTAAACCTTCTGACATTTTATTTCTTTGTTTAGGACTATTAAGCCAACAAGAACCAAATGGAATGGAAATGAGTTGTTTAACCAACTGGCTTTTAAATCTTCTGATCAACACTGCTCCGTAACCAAATAAATATATATTTTATTTACCGTATGTTTTTCACCTTGCATTTTATTGAATAGAAGTGTGAGTCTCCCCTGCTTTTTGGTGTGATTTACAGTGGCATTAGTTTCTCTGAGACAAGGGACCATTGTTTGACAAATCACCAATTTGGCTGAACATTTCTGCTTTGAATCTGAGGAGTACCACCAATAGTCACAGAGATGAGGTTAGACAAGCCCATATGCTCATGGCTTGCTTTCAGTATTGGAAGAAGTGATCATGAGTTTGCATGCACAGAGGGAAGCTCATGAAAGGAGAGGTTTGCAAAAGCCAGGTGAAAAAAAATTGGAAGCAATCTGGAGAAGCTACGTGCGTTTTGTTGTTGAAAACATCAAGCAGACCTCATATGTTCTCTGTTGAGTATTGTGATGACTGGCGCAGCTGATACTGTCCTCTGCATTTTTTCTATTCTGTTCAAATTTATTGTAAAGTGCAGCACTTTTAGTCCGAGACAAATTTCTCAAACGGGACAATGAAGTATATTTTGATCTTGATCTTGATAGCTGTTTTGCCTCTGAACAAATTCTAAAGCCCATCCTGTGAAAAGCCCCTGAGTCTTGTGTTCAATGCATGCAATATTTACTCTATAGCTCTGCTCTGGACACTATTAGGTTGTTACAAAATGAGCAACCAAACATCTCAGAGCTGAGAACAAGGTTTTGCCAACTTTGCCATCATGTTGTTTTTTTCTTTTCGTGATATAAGCAATAGAAAGTGAATTCATCACCATTTTGATACTTCCACTTGCCTGCAACTTAGTCAAATTTACTTTCCTCTTCTTGAGAAGTGATTTCTGGTTGAAACTTGTACACCTGGATCACTCCAATAATAGAAAAGGCCATCACGTACTGTGGCAGAGTCACTGTTGCATAGTCGGTGGAAGCAGGGTTGGCACATGTGATCTGCTGATTTCCGTTCACTGACTTGAAAAAAGGTGTGTAGTCATTCCCAAGCCACTAAAGGGTTTTTTTTAAACTTTGAATAAAAAACTGTGAGTTGTACAATTATGAGGAACTCTCAAGTTTTTTTGAGGAATTAAATTCCTTTAAAATTCCACGAGGTACTTTGACTGGTAGTTATTTCCGTCTTAACTACTTCTTCCATTGTCTTTTGGTGCTCCAACTTATAGTTCCCTCTCCTATTGTTGTTAAACATTTAAGAAACTCTAAAAAGTAAATATGTTAACATGTTTATTATGTTGCCGTCAGTAGTTTAACAGTGAAAGTGAACCCAGTGAATTTTTCTTTTAAACATTTAGCATTTTTAACATTTTTCTAGTTTCTCGCACACTTTTCATTTCTAGTAGGGTGCTTAGGCAAGCTGTCCACGTAAATGCTGTATTCTTTTAAAATCCTCATGTTTACTGTGGCATATCATCAATTCAATGTCAGTGTCATAATGAGAATTTGAATCTGTGTGTTTTGTGGGATACAATAAATTTGATTGAGGCAAAATTCATGGCAGACCTGAGTGGTTCACCTTTGTCGAAGAGAATACCAACTTCTTGTTTTTTCCTCTTACTGTCATCTACAGCCCTTAAACAGTTGGACACACTTGACGCCCCCACAAGCCACTGCTAAAAGTCAACACCTCAATCCTTTCCCAGCACGTCATGTCACCGCTTCGAGAGTGGAAGGATGGACAGGAGGTGAAATTGCCAGTTGGGCAGGGTCAACCACTGGGAACCAGACAGGGGCCCATGGCACAGGAAAAGAAAGTAGAATGGAGGAAGAAGAGGAGACGGTGCAGACGCACCCATTGGAAGTTCTCTCCGGTCATCCATCCAGTCTGGACTCTACCCTGCAGCACATTGTTCAACAGTTGGATATTCTCACGCAGGTCAGTTATCAGTAAAGGCTTCAGGGAGTGAGAAGCATCATACATATCAGCTAACATTTACTGCTCATACGGTCACAAAGCAAGAATATTGCTGTACAGTGCACAGTGATCACAGGACATGGTTCCAGCAATCCATATCCTTAGTTTGTTTGTCTCTGATGAGACAATGATAAACAAATTTGCTTTCGATGGTGTCATGCCTGTGTGGTGGTAAAAAGTGATTTGTACAAAGAAAAGTGCCCCATGCTTAAAGTCAAGCATAGTAGTGGGAGTGACATGGTTTGGGGCTGTATGGATGCCATCAACAGTAGGAAGCTGAATTTCACCAAAAGAAACATGCTTGTCAACATGTACTGTGACTACTGAAGCAGATCATGATACTCTCCATAGGATTTCAGTCAAATCTCACACACGTCTCTTTTAGCCTGGTGCAGACTCAAAATGTAAAATTTCAATGTAAGGCAAGGATGAAACGCACAACGATGACCTCCCTTTTAATGCCTTTTCATTTCATGACATTTCGGGCCAACACGGCCCATTCTCAGGGAGTTTAACATAGGGGTGTACTCACTTTTGCACCAGCATAATTTCACAAAAATGGACAAATATGTCATTTAAGTTATATTATTGACCTTTCTTTTCTGTTGTAAGCTAAACAGATGTTGTATTAAACTTACTCTATGCACGTTTTGGGAATAACTTGTGTGTGTATTAAAATATTGTTCAAAATGTTACTTTTCAAAAGGGGTGTACTCATTTTCACCGTGCACTGTACATGCATGTACAGTGAATGTAAAAAGTCCCCACAGCCCATTTAAGATTATACATTTTTTTATGTAAAAAGATTTACCAAAATAAATCACATCAGCAGTCTTTTCAAATTAACAAGGTGAAGAAGGCAAATAAGAAACAATTAAAGGGCAAAAATACATTAAAAAACAACAATAATAAGTGTGTAGACAAACTAAAACTTTGTTGAGGTAAGTTAAGATTTTCTCCGTCTTTTGGGTAAGAGTCTGTCAGCTCAGTACGTCTTCGTTTGGAAAAATCCAATTGAAACAGCATTTCTTATTCATAGGCCTCCTCAGGTCCCATAAGAAATTTCAGCTGGATTTAGGTCTAGTCCCTGGCAGGGCCATTCCAGACTGCTAATCTATTTATGCTGAAGCCATACTTTGACACCCTAATGAAAGCCGCGGAATATCTTATATAATGCAGTATATATCCTGGTGTATCTTGGATATTCCATGGAGTATAGAGAGGACAAGGAGCCTTTGATATTCTTTCCAAACTCTCTCCTGATTTATACATTTCAACAGCAAGATCCCATTTATTGTTTGAAAGCTCTTGGTAAACCATGGGCTTTGCCCTCAAAGGAAACCAAAAAGTTGCCTGGATAATCCTACAGGAACAGCTTGAAGTCCATCAGTCACTTTAATGAATGGCTGGAGTATACCAACCACCACTCTGTGTACTAGCCACATCCTCCATTACAAAAAGATGTGCACACTTCTGCAAGCAGATGTTTGATGTTTACAGTTTTTTCTTTCAAGTTTAGAGGTGTCATGGGCCAGTTTACTAGCTAATCTTGAAGTAAAGTAGTTTCAGTGACAGAACTGAGACATCTGTGACATGCATTATATTCAGAATTGTTAGCTTGTTTCAGACTTTGGTGTTTTCCTTTACATTAAGACATTTAGACCTTTAACTGGCGTAGAAAAGGCAGAAATGCTTCACAGAATTAATCAGGATGCAAGAAATTAAGAGTTAAAGTGCTCCAAATTTTCAGGGGAGTCCTCCCAGACCCTTCTCTCAATGTTTTTCCAACAAAACTGGCACATGTTCACCCTTTGGGTTTTGTTTTTGTGTGCCTTCTCTGCTCTTAATTCATTTCTTCTTTTTCCTAACATTTGACCCTTACTTCACGAACTGGATCTAGATTACGATCTGATTTATTTTTTTCTTTCTCACGTTTTTGCATTTTCAAGCATAAAATGTTTTAGTGCGAAAGAAGAATAAGAACCCGCCGAGAGTTTGTTTTGCAACCTAAGGAGAGAAGCAAATATATGTGATGTGTATTCAAGACAAACACGAGTTACCATCCATAAGAAATATGTGGTAGCGTCTGTTTCTCTTTAAGTAATGATTTGTGAAAAATGAATCCTGTTATATTGTAAAACAATCTATATACAATATATTTCATTTAAATAATGAATTCACACCACAAAGGCCAAAATACTTTGCTAAAAAAAAAGGAAATACACTCTCTCTCTGTGAGTTGTGAAGTCTCATCTGTCACTATAGCTGTTTAATTTTTTTCCATGGTGGCGACAGGATTGATTCCAGTACTCTCAGACTGGTAGTCGCTCTTCTGATATCTGCCTCTGTAATTATTCTGTGTCTGCTGTGTAATTATTTTGCCCTCCCACCCCACCCCACCCCTGCTTACCCCGCAGACTGTTTCAGTGCTGGAGGAGCGTCTCACCCTGACAGAGGACAAGATGAAGGAGTGTCTCCTACACCAATCTCAGATTCTCAAGGACGCGCGAGCATCAGGAGAGAGGCGCAGGACGGAGAGTGAGGGGACAGATTGATCACCTGTCTGTTCCACTTTAGGACGACCTCGCCCACGCAGAATGTTTTGTGCTTCTGAACCCCACAGCTGTTGAACGTGGCTGTGTGTGTGTGTGTGTGTGTGTGTGTGTGTTTGTGCGTGTGTGTGTGTGTGTGTGCATATATGGGTATGTATGGGTGTGATTTGGAATGAGCACCATGGTGGTCCATCTCAGGGGTCGGCGGGTTAATCAGGTGGTAGTCGAAGTGAGTTATTGTGCGCCTGTTTGTTTGTATTGCCAACATGTTTTCTCCACGGTCTTTCCTCACCTCTGAAAGAGACCCAGGTGCACAGCCATGCAGACATTTAATTTCTCTGTGTGTGTGTGTGTGTGTGTGTGTGTGTGTGTGTGTGTGTGTGTAGATATGTATGGTACACTAAATCAGGACAGCTGCAGCTATGAAAACAGATAGAGCTTATCTGCCATATGACCTCTTTGTCTGAGTGTTGACATGTGTATGCACGGATGTTTTAGCAATATGCTGCTTCAACAAAAATGTTTTATATTAAAATGTGTTTGCATCTTCTTGAAATGCTTTGTTATTAGCAAGGTTGTGCACATGTGTTACTCAAATGCCCCATCTTCTTGGAATATCATTTATATGAATAAACAATGTACTATATTGCACTAATTCTAAGAATACTGTCAGTTACTGTAAGCATCAAGCTGAAAGACTAATATATTTACAATCTGGGCACTGGAATCATTTCAAACATAGTTTAAATTGCAAAAGGTCAATTAGAATTATAAACATGGATATTTTATTTAAAGATCACTGGTTGAGAATTATATTTGTGCTTTGTATTGGAGAGTTCTTGCTGTGACAGACCTTGTGGTAAAAGGTCTAGTCATACCACTTAGCAAGTTTAGCAGCTAACACAGTCTTTCTCCTGAATGTGTGATGGCTACATTGATGCACAGTGCAAGAGTAGCTGACAGTAAAGGATCAACCTATTTAAAATGCCTACAATGTCAAGGCTTCAAAATGGTAACACACATACATTATGCTTTTTTTTTTTTCATTATTTGCTCCGACCCAGCGTTTAATAAAAATGTTGTTACTTTCCTGCATAGTTGTCACTCGACAATTATATTTAGCTGACTGTATGGATGCCGTGTAATATATTTAAAATCATGTAAAAGAGTGATGAGACTTAAAACATTTGTGGTCGGGTTCATTTTAAGTTGATGAATCACTGATAAACCCTAGTTTACTGATTATTACTCATCATTTTGATCTAAGTTAAGCTAATTGAAAGATTTGCATGAAAACATGTTGTATTTGTTGGACAATGGTTGCTTAAAAACATTTTGAAAGGCCCAGAACTCAACTGGCCTTATTGAATCTTATTGAATTGTGGAGTTCGTCTGTTAAGGAGCTTGTCATTTTTTTCTGTTTTGTTTTTATTGCAGGTCTGAAATCAATCAAATTCAGTGGAATTGAGTGTAAAGGGCAAGGAAAAGCTGATCCACCCCTAACAATGAAACATTGCAAATAAGCCGACTACAATGCTTAAGCGTCGGACTAGCAGCTGGTTAGCTCATTTTTATGCCTTCTTCACAGAAGTATGTCATCCTTGGAATGAATTTGCAAAACTCTGGCCATCTTCTTAAATTGCAAAGAAATAATGTGAGAAAGAAAAACAGGATTTATTTGATCAAAAGTGAAGCTGAAATGCAGTGTCATCGCAGATCTGGCAATATACCAGCTGAAAGAATCGGATTTGAAGGACTAAGTTAACTAACTTGCATTGCACTGTTACGGGACTGTATGTGCACATGGTTACTGTGTACACTGTGGATTCATTTTAATCAAGTCTGAGGGCTTCTCAGAAGAATAGGAGCTTCCAGGAGTAACTACGCTCAGGAGATTGATTTGGGGGTTAGCTCACAGTGATAGGGAATTGAAAATCTCAAATAACACCTGCCTCATTTTTGGTAGTTTACATGATACACTGCAGCGACTGCTGGACTAAGGTCTTTCTTTTCCTGCTCGTGTGTTAGCACTGTGCTTTTGTAGCTTGACTAAAATGTCGGCAGCTGTTGTATACCAGCCAGGAGAATGTAAAATGCACACTTTAACAATGTTGGTAACTTTGCCTACAGCTTTAAGGTGACAGAAATATTTACTATTTGCAGTATGTATTTGTTATTTCACATCTAAACTGTTCAGTTTGGTTAAAAACCGGCTCTGATTGACCCTTTTGTGTGGGTCATTTGAGCTGATCTGATATCTGTAGACAAGAGTGTTGTGCAGACAAGCCCCCATCCTCTAATTCAAAATTGTGACCAAGGGAAGGGAAACACTTTAGCCTATTATCCATAGATTTTGAATGCATTTGTACAATTCCCAACAGCTCCTCAGTAAATCTTGTTATTTAGATAGTAATTATTATCTATAACTGACCATCTAGTATATTTGTTGCCTTTTTAACTGGTTGAAATAGACTTTCATACCGCTACTGTACTTGGGGTTATATTATTTATTTGTCGTCTACAACTGTGAAATTTTCTGGCTTGCTCTCGCCCAGTTTAAAGACTATAACTGTTTATGACTTCCAGTGGCTGAGATGTGGTGAGTAATGTGGCTGAGGCGGGAGGAAGCTGTTAAAAAAGAAAGCCACACAAAGAGAGAGCTCTCCTCTGGCTGCTGTTTGCCCTCCCCACCACATCCCTCATTTCCTCTCTGGCTTTGCTGGTTTTCCTCTTCCTGCTCTTTTTTTTCTCTTCCCTGGTTAGATAAAAGCAGTTCAGCCTGTTTGTTGAGAAGTCCACGAGTCCAGAACACCTAAAGCAGTTGGAGCAGTGGAAGACCTGTTGCACAACATGTGTATACCAGCAGAAGTACAGCTATTTCTGTGACTGAAGGTTTGTGAACTTTTTCGACATTGTACGAACCTTTCATCCAAGTCCAGAAAGGGAGAACGCAATAAAACAAACAAAAACAGATGAGCTCATCTTCTGTGTTCCCCACCCCTTCTGGAGCTTATTCCTCTATACAGAGCAACTTCAACTCTATGATGTTTGTGAGTTTCCTGACATGAAAACCTCTCTTCAGGTCCTTCCGCAGCATTTTTTTCTACTCCACTTTGACCTGGCCAATCCTAAACATTAACTTTATTCATCTATAACTATTATTTTCTCAAGACATTTTTTTTTACAGAAAGATCTCCCCTAAATATCACTGTTACAATTCAGAATTAATTGGTCTACCAATGATGACCAAGTTATCCTGGCCCAGATGCTGCGTAAAATGCCCATACCATCATACTACTACCACCATGTCTGATGAGACAAGTAAATTACAACTACTTTTTTCAGAGTTTTTCTCCCAAAAGGCCTGTGGTTAGAAAACTCCAGATGGGCAGCAATGTTCTTTCTCGGAGAGCACTGACTTTCTCCTTAATGAAGGATTTTTGTTGGTCGACTACTCCTGGTGAGCGTAATAATGATATTTATATACGCTTTGGCTGACTGTCAAATCAAAATCAAAAATCTCCTCTGTTTCTCAGGTGCAAATTGTATTGTTGCATGTATAGAGGTGGGAAATGGAGGATAACATTGTTAGCGGCTACCTTAACTTGCGAGCTTATGACCTAAAAGCAGTCAGACCTGTAGCGTTGCTTTTTGTTCTAACGCTATAGAGAAGGACTATTATTTAAGAAGATCAATTAGTGGCTCAGAGAACACAAGCTGTCAGAGTCCACTAAATAAATAATTACTGTAGCTGTGTGACAGAACTATAGTTTTTGCTACTTTACATTTCTGGTGCCATTTTGTGAAATTAGATCTCTGACAAACCGCTCATTTGCATAGTAAAGCAGAATTGCTTTTTAGATACAGAAATCTACTAAGGAAGCCAACAAATGCTTGTGGAAATAGATTAACAAAAAATGCAGAGGAAATACCAAAAAAATACATCTTTTCGAAAATATGTACCATGGTTATATTGTAAATGTATGTCAATATATTGCAATAATTAATTCATCCATCCATTTTCTGTCCCCATTTAATCCAATTCAGAGCCGCAGGTGGCTTCAGCATAACCCAGCTGCCCCTGAGCAAGAGGTGGGGTACGCCTTGGAACGGGTCGCCATCACAGGGCCACAAAGTGACAAACAGCCATGCACACTCACACTCACTCCTAGGGCCAATTTAGAATCACTAGTTCAGCTAACATGCTTGTTTTTGGATGGTGGGAGGAAGCCGGAGTTCCGGGAGCATACCTACACCTGAACGGGTAGAACATGGAAACTCCACACAGAAAGGCCCCAGCTGGAAGTCGGACCAGGAATAGAAGGGAAAATGTGACTGAGACATAAGCACGAGAATAACCAAATTAGTATCTAAAAACTTAATAACAAAAGAATTAAATGAATAAATTGATTAGGTGACAAAGTATGAATAAATGGAGCTATTAACAGAAAGTTAATTGAATACAGTTCAGTTATTGTTAAGGTAAAAATAATGATGCTTATACAGTTGGATTTGCTGTTTGACATAATCCAACTCACAATTCTGACCTTGTTGATGTTGAGGAGACACCTTGGTTAAGCGAGAACTGGCCATGGTCACGTCACTTTGCAGAAATTACCCGCCTGAATGCCTTCAAACTCTCATTATTCTATTTCTGTGTGAGGGCAAACACAAGTACACACAAACAAATTCAAGTGCAAAAACGTTTTGTGTTTAAATTTTAAACGGGAGGGACGCGTGCTGACATTTGATAACTAATTTCCACCTTGACTTCCACTCAGATTTCATTAAGTGCTCACGGGCCTTTCTTTAGAGTGAACACTAGGGCAGTGTGTGTGTGTGTGTGTGTGTCTTCAGTGCATTGTGAACATGATCCCATAACATGTTAATAACTTCCGAGAGGAGGGGCTCCCTGTTGATATTGAGGAAGGCGCTCTTACAGCCTTACCACCAGATGAATGCAGTTTACTGCTGAGCCGTGTGTTCGTTTTTGTGTTTGTCTGTTTGTCCTTGAGTTTATGAGCTGTGGACATATTTGTGGAAGCAATGTTCCGGCGTCCGTTACTGACAATACAAATACTATGACCACTATTGACCTTGTGCTAGATATATTGCTGCTGATCTTTCCTGTGGAGATAATGTGTATGATTTTTCTTTGGAAGAATAAAGAAAAACAAGCTTGATTAAAAGATGGGCGTTTTAACCTTTCAGATTTTGCTTATTTGTTAAAGAGTCAGTTCGCCCAGTTTTAATCTCTTTCCTCGACATTATCTAGCTGTGAAATTATTATTTATTTTTTGTTCTATATGAGCACGATTAAGAATATCAACAGTCTTTCCGACACAATCGAGGTGCCTGTAATTGTAATTGTGCTCACAGCACCGAAGAGGGGCATTGTAAAATTCAACTGTGTCTTTGTTTCTCTAAACATTCTACATGCTTTTCACCGGACTTTACCACAGAAAATTAAATGAAACTATCAACTCTCAAAACTTTTGGACCAGGGTTCTTTAAGTTCACTGGTGTTCTCCAGCAGTTAAACTGATCACTCAAGTGACTTCTCTTTGAAAAGCTGGTGATGTTAGACAAGTTTTATTAGTCTGGATTTCAGAGGGAATGGTCACCGTTCCCATGGGGATGCCATTTCAAGTTTCTCCAGCCGAACAATCAGAAAATTCTGCCGTCTGACTGATTTCATACTAAAATATTTTTCTTTTTGTTGTTGCGAGCCACACCAGTAGCCCCAAGCTCCCAGTGTATACCATCATTTTACTCCACATGGTAAAGATAGCTGGCACATAGCTGGCACAAGGCAGAGAGTACACATTATCTTTAGCTCCCAGCTGAATTGACAGATCCTCTCTCCTCCTCATTTACCTGCTTCTCTATTTTCTGCTGCTTCAAGCCCCTCTTTGAAAAACAGGATGATTATCTTTTCGGAAATTCCCGGTTAACACCCTGTAGGGGCTTAGGTGATAAACGGCGGCTGGGGACAAAGGAGCCGGAGTGAAAAGAGAGATGAGAGGGAAGACAGCAGAGAAGTGGAGGTCGATGCACGCAGTCCTGTATTGAGTTACAGTGAGTCTGAACTCTCAATTCTAGCTATAGCTTCAAACGTTACTGATTGTCGTCCATCTAACATGCACACTCACTCAAACACGCAGGGATGCACCTGTTCACACGGGTGCAGGTAAACACTGAACCTGAAATCTGCCTGCTGTTCAGCGACTCCTCTGTTTGTTTTTTTACGTCCACGGCAGCAAAAGCAACGCCTGTTTACCCAAAAGCTTCAATTTTCAATTTAAGGTTTTCATTCTTAAGCAGTTAGCATATAAGACATATAATACAGAATATTGCTGGTAATGAAAAATATTCAATAATTTGCATTCAAAACTGTTTTGGAAATAAAATAAAAAGTGAAAAAACTGAGACACAGAGTACAAAAACATGGTTGTTCACACACCTGGACAGTGATAAATTGGCTGAAAAAGTGTCCAGTATCTGGTTTGGGGTTGTGTGGATTACAAATCTTTCACAGTAGTAGGAATGAAACCATGAAAGCGAAGGCTTACACATGCTTCAGTGTTTTTGCTGTTGTGCCGAGTTAATCATTATACTTTTAATTTTATTGCCTTGTCTAATCATTAACATCGGTGAGTCTCGTTCTTTTTAAATCAACGGCAACGGCGTTGCACACTCGCAAACTTTTGCACGTATGCATATTTGTGTGTTAAATGATGTTTGCAGTGATTTTTTTTTTTTTTTTAGAGACCTTCAGGGTACAGCAGGAATATATTTCTATTGACTTTCATAATCTGTTCGAAATATTGTTACTGCACGCTTCTTTTAAGCACAGTGGGCAACTGATCTATAATACTGTGCAGGGTATTGCACAAATGGCAACACCAAAACCAAAACACGATCCACAATCTTTATATAGAATGTAACAAAAGTCAATTTTCTGTTTTTGTGGTTGAGTTGATCCCAGCTGCCAGGATTATTATGAGACACTGAAAAGTGTTGAGGACGGGGTAATGGTGGTACCCAAAGCGCCTTTAGACTTTATGTACACAAAAATATTATACAAAGTTTTACAGAATTCTGGCAGTCCCGCAGAATGTATGCCCTTTTTTTTCTCAACTGTCTGCCATCACTACTAGGCTTCTTGCACCCAAAAAGCTAAGTGTGCCTGTCACATCAGCTACACTAGCTCAGAGACAAGAAAACTACAACTCCCTAATAGCATTAACCCTCCTGTTGTCTTGCGGGTCAAAAGTGACCCAATACCATGTTTAGCTGTAGAAAAAACACCTTAAACTATCTTTTTCCAACTTGAAATTTTGTGATTTTTCCTAAAGGGACCCCATCATTAGAAAAAGTCTCACTTTATTTTTGTTTGTTTCCATGTGGGCTGTACACCACTAGGGTACAGAGATTGTCTTATGGGTCATTTTTGACCCGTGAATTATAAAAACATTTAAACACCAGAAAAAAGTTCACTGTTTTTTTCCCTTTCAATATAATTAATTCAGAAGTAATGACTTCACATTTATATAATAGCAATAATAAACCTTTATTATGTAAAAGAAAACTGAGAAAACAAGAAAACTGTTGGTCCAACTGACAGTTGGTTTGTGGTTATAAAAAAAAAAAAAAGTGTAATCCTGAAAACTGCTGATTGTCTTTTTGTATTGTGTAAGAAAAAATCCATGATAAAAAATGTATTGAATTGAGTTGAATAGATAAATAACAGGTGGTTTCATCATACAAAATAGATTTTGGATTTAAAATTCAACTAAGTTGCTTTATTTTGGGGCTTTGGTAGGGCCCATAGGACAAGGGGAGTAAACACAATGTTAAGGCCGCACAAGGGTTAAGTTGCAACATTGTTGAGAGAGAGCATAACATTTTTTTAAATTTTGTTTAAGTTATTGTTTGCTGACAAGTACTAACACTGTTTATATAAACTTTGAAATGATACTTTTTGCCTTTGGAAATCACCCCTTGTATGATTTTGTTTTGCAACCGTAATTACTCAACTTTACATTCTGCGTTCATGTTAAATTCTTCTGTAACAATACACACAATAATAAAAAAAACTGATGGCCACACAACGAGAGGAAACGTTTTGTTCTTCTCTGTGACACATGGTCCACAGCAGTAGTGCCCTGACGCTGCGTGGCACATCTCTGCAGCCCGGCCTTAGCTTAAACTCATGGCCTGTTTTTACAGGGCTTAGCGTGTTGAAAGCTTATCTCCGGTGGAAAGGGGGAGCAATGCATGAAAAAAAAAAAAGTGTGAGTGAAAAAAAAGAGAGAGCAAGCTCAGGAAAAAAAGCTGACTTCCGCACCGGGAAGGTTCAAAGGGACCTCCGCTCTTGCATGATCTGTTTGTTGTCATTTGATCCCTGAGTTGATGTTCTATCTCTCCCTCTTTGAGCCTTCCTGTTCCTCTCTTTCACTCACAGGAAACCGAGACAAACATGTACACAGGGACTCTGACTACAGGTTGAACCTTTTTCCTTGCTTTGTGGACCAATAAAATGTTGTTTCTTCTTTGTGTGCACAGGAAGCAGTGTGCTGAATTCTAAAGACTTTTATTTCTGTGACATAAACTTGGTTATTGTATGTATCAGTTATGTTGTTGCTGTCCAATAAGCCACACATAATGTGCTTTTGACTAAACCCCATCACATGCTGATTTTCATTATTTTCTTTTATTTCTAATTTTGAGGGAAAGTCTAGGCATTAGATGTAATTTCCTTCTTCCATATCTTTGGTTTAGATATTTACATAGAATGGCATTTTTCTGACCCTGGAATTTTTCTGCATCATTTTGCTCTCTGTTCTGTCAGTATACATTTAATAGTGTTACAAGGAGACGGCTTTCCTAACAGTCCGCAAACACTTGACTTGCATCACTCATACAAGAGACAGTAAGAACTGATTTCATGATTTCAGGGTCAAAAACACATCATTTTCCTTGCTACAGTTCCATTATAGAGCATTCAGGGGGCTCTGCTGGCAAATGTGCAGCAAGAACGATATTTTCATTGGTGCTGAATTACATAAAAATAGAAAAATTGTTTAAATACCTCAGGCCTTTCTACACTCTTTAGAAAGGAAAAAAAAGCTAAAATAGTTTTTTTTGACGCCAATAAGAAAGTTTTCATTGGTATTTAGTCCTGCATCAAATAACTCTTTCGTAGTCGCTGGCTCTGATCAACATCGATAGGAACACATCATCCAGGAGCACATGCTAATTTTCATTTATAGGTCTACAGTCAGATAGAAAAGTGGACACGGCTTAGTTCATATATATATATATATATACAGAAACACACATTTATGGACTGTAACATCTTAGTGGAGGCTCTGGCAAAAAGTCACACAGAGAAAAGTATTTTGTTTGATTCATTTTTGATTGTCGAAACACAACCAGCAGATCACTCTTAGTCCATCTGTGCGCGTGGACCTCTACAGTCCTGTCAAAAATAATGAATCACCCAAATTATCCCAAAAATGAATGCGTATCATTCATTAGTAGTGGGCGAAGCAGGTGTGTGGAAGTTGGATGGTTGAACCTTGCAACTTCACTGCAAGATGACCCTAAATCCCACAGACTGCTACATTAAAACATGTCTAAATCTGTCTAATTTGTTTGAAAAATATGGCCTGATTTAAACTAGTCATTTGAAAATATTTCGAGCTGCCGGTTCTGGAGCTAACTGAAAACGCTCAAGTGTATCCCATGAATACAGAAAAAAAGTCCGTGGCCAAAATTCTGTCATGTTACTTTAAATGATTAAGGATGTAATAAAGACATTAACATGGCAGCAGATTTGTTTGTAAGAGCGGTCCAAACACAAAGAACTTGAAAATCTCCCGATGAGCATGACAGTGACCTGTTGACTAACTTGCATTTTGCATGACAACTGAAACATGAAAAAACGAAAAGGCAAAAAAATTCTAATCTTTCCAGCTCCCTCCCCACAAATAGAGCTTGGCTTCCGATGCGGCTTGGTTGATAGTTGTTTTATCTGGTTCCCTTTTCTTTGGAATAAGGGGCTAAACATGGGAACAGGTTGTCTCCGTTCCTTAGATAAGGAAGCAGTGGACTTCCTCACATCCTGGCTTTTTAGTGGTCCACGGCCATGTGAGTCAAAGGTCTGTAGTGGGACACACATCCTTCCTCTTTGTCGTCCACAACCTGTTAGGTGAGTCATGGCCTTCAGTTAATTTGTTCTATGTCAGGAGTAACAACTTCATCTTTTGACTTGACATTTAACTTGTGTATGGACTTTGTACATCTATTGACACGTACATGTAAGCCGGGGCAGTATATGCTGCCATCCAGTCAATATTTGCTTTCCGCTTGCTACGAGATTATACTTTGTCAGCTTTATTTTTTCTTTTTTTTTTTGTCAGCCACCATGCTCAAAGTACTTACAGCAAGGATCCACTGAAGCCACTCAAAAACGGCACTGTATGTGACTGCTGTGAAAACAGGTTACAGGTGTAGATATTCTTTAACTTTAAATAAAGTATTTTAGAAAATATTTTGTACATTTCTAGCAAGTTAAAAGTCAGCCTTTGGTATGACTATCTTTGTTTTTCAACACTGCCTGAATGCTCTTGGACAAGCTTTCTTGTTATTTGTAAGTAGCCTTCAGGAATAGTTCTCCAGGCTTCTTGAAGGAAATTTCAAAGCTCTCAAAGGATTCATCATTCCATTAGACCTGTTACCACTGATTGTCAGTTAAATTCTTGTGTAACTTGGCATACTTTGCCTTTTCTCCTATTTTCCCATCTTTAAGAATGGCTCCTTGACAGCCACCTTTCCATGGAGACCATTTCTAATGAGCATAGGTGATGAATCAACTGAAGGTCCAGATGTTTCCCTTCAGTCCTGTGTCAGGTCTTTTCTGGACTTTTTACTATTTCTTAAAGAAATCACTTTTAGGCTATGTTCATTTCATTGTTCAGTTCACAGCTTTTCAGGACTGTAACTTCTACTTTTCACCTCCACTTGTCCAGTTTCTTCTTTTTCTTCGCACTACACAGCATGCTGAGCTTTGCCAAGTCTTTGACTACACTGAAAAAAACAACTCATAAGATTTACTTAAAAAAACATTTGTAAGTATTTGCACTCAAATGATTTAAGTAATATTTAATGCTGCAATATCAAGTAAATTTTACTTACCATAAAACATAACAGTTTTGAAGATATTAAGTAACATTTACTTAATTACATCTAAGTTTTAAGTTATATTTATTTAAACAAATTAAGTAAAGTCTACTTGCTTTTCATAGGCAGGAACATCATTTGATTTTACTCAAAATTTCAAGTAAATTTTATATATGTGTAGTATTTGCTGTTATGAAGTAACTTAGTAGATTTTGACGATACACTTTCAGAGTAAAGTTTATGTAGTATTTCTAGCTTTATGTACATACAACTATTAAAGCTGCAGTCGGCAGGTTTTCAAAATTCCGAGTCTAAAGTTGGATAATTCGAACTGATACAACTTTCAGGTCCCTCCCCCAACCTCTAACAAGCTCCGAATCGCCCCCCAAACCCCTCCCCCTCTGTGGACAAGGTTGTGCACGTGAGTTCACACCAGTGTGAGCACACACAAGCTGGGGCAGACTCAAGCTCTGCAGCGTGTGCACAAGCTGTGATTGACAGGTAGGATTCCTCCACCCTAACTTGATTGGTTAAAAACAGCCGGGAGCGCTCGGTTTTTGCAACCATGATTACAGGCTTCAGAGGGAGCTACAGATTTCTTATTTTTCCTAAACAGCCTATTTAATATTCTACTTCCAGAATCCCATGACAGTTCAAGCTAATACGACTAAAAAAAAGTTGCCGACCGCAGCTTTAAACATTTAAATTGTATGAGTAAACCAAAGTAAAACTTACTCTTCCCCCATAATTCATGTATTACGTTAATAAAATGTTTAATTTTACTTAAGAAGCTCTAGTTCTTACTGAATCTTAAAAATACAAGGTAGAAATGATGACAGTTACTCTAATAGAGTTTACTTCACCAAAAAGTCACTTTTTTCAGTGTAATAGCTCTTTAGAAACTGCCATGTTTGTGCAAAAATACAACTTTATTTCTGTCAAACTGTGTTAACTTAGACATTTTTTATTTATAGATGCTCCTAAAGAAATGGGGGGAAACAGATTGGCTCTTTGCTGGTGACAAAGTGCTGATAGAGTTAAGATACATTTCAAACTGGTCGAGTTCTTTGCTAAGTAGTCTGTCATGTGTAGATACAGCACCGCTTCATCCCTTTTGTCATACTTTTTCATGCTTGAATGATTTATATGTCAGTGTTAGATGGCCTAAGAAACAGACAAACCAAAAATGACTTTCCCTCTCATAATGGTTGAAAATTAGCGAAAAAGCAGCCGATGTCCAAAGAAAAACTTTGAAAAACCTTCAGGAAAACCAAAAAATCTGGCTGCTTGGAAAGAAAATATAAAAAATTAGGGCTGGCTGGTATTAATTTGATTAATGGATAGTGATGAGAATCGTCACGTGAAATTAGTGTTTCACAGAGTTCATGGAATACTTTCCTTAAGATGGCAGATGTCACAAGGAGCTTATCCAGTCAGGTAAACATGCTCACTAGCTTGTTGATAATCTCAAACAGAGTGCATGCTGGTACGTGGTACAACCCATATGAGCACTAAATAAATCAACATTTCAGGCCTGGTTGGAAATCCAAAGTAAGTGTAAGCTTTTGTCTTGATATCAGCAGCACTCCTCTCACGCGTAATCTTCAGCTGTGTGATTGACCGACAGCCTGATACATCCCAAGAGCTTGATACTCTGTAGCGCCCTTTTGAAATGAGTAACTGTGTCACAGCCAGGTCTCCATGTGTCTGTTCAGTCATGTGTTTGGCTCCAGACTTGAAAATCCTCTCCTGGTTAATAGTTTTTCCTCCTAAGCCTGTTGTCACAGCCGGTCTCAGAGCATGTCCCAGTCATCGCAGGTCCCACATCACAGCGGGTTAAGCTCTCCAACACTACACATAACACTCCCCAGCTTTGTCAAGGAATCAGAGTGACTTTCATCAGTAAGTGCCCGCACATGTACAGACGATGAGACGTGTGAGCACTCTCGCCTTTGTTTCCTCACAGTGCTTGAAAATCAGGAAGTGAGTGAGATAACATTACACTGTAATTGCTACTACCAACCAATATGATGTCCGATTAGAGAAAAAAACAAAGATGGAGCATAAAAGAATTAGGTGTGCTGAAGAACACTCTCCTAATATGTTTGAGACAAAGTCAATATATTTTCCAAAAATGGATTAAATCTCTGACTATTGATTTCTAATTATTACAAGATCACATTTCCTGCATCATATGTTAAGAGATTTAAGCAAGTTATAGTTCTTCATTATCTGAATAAGTGAGTAAATCTTTCATCAGATTAGAGCACCTGTAGTTTAGAAATATATTGGGAATTCATTACGGTGACAAACTATACGTGGTTACCATTTAAATCAGTTAAAGAAAATTCAAACTGGAGGACCTAATGTTACGGGTATGGATGGGTTTGTCTAAGGTATAACCAGGATTTTTAAAGTGAGCCAGGATCTTTACTGCTCATTATAAATGAAGGGCTGGGAAGTGTTTCTGTGTTCTGATTCACAGTTTTTTGGCTGTCTGCCTGTAAGTCTCCTTGTGAGTGTGCGTGTGCTGATGTTCAGCTCCTCTGTAACATTCAGCCAGTGAGAATGCCTGGATTTCCCAGTATTCTGGTAAAAGATACACGATCGCAACATTTTGGTTATGTGTTTTCCTTAGAACATATTTTGTTGCAAGTGTTGTGAGAAAATAGGCGATTTAGGTTTGTAACTATTGCTGTATTTGTGGTGGCTTTAAGACTTTTACTCATCTCTCCATATTTCTATTATTCACCTGTAGTAGGCACTAGTACATTTTAAAATCATGCCAGTATTGTTATCAATCTCAAGATGGCAATAACTGTGAATGGATCTGTTCCTCCATTCGGCTCCTTTCAGCGCCACTCTGAGCTAAAGCACTCTGTTCATAATTTTCGGCCTCTGGGTCAACGCTGATGTAAACTCACTTCCTCCAGCGTGACAGCAGTGTCTCCTGACGTCAGCCTACTCTGATCCCTCATTTCTTCCATCATCTCTTATCCCATCATCCTCTTAACATTTACTGACAGGATTTTCAAGACACCTGTTAACTTTCCCTCTCTTGATGGTGAACCACTTCTCTTCCTTCTGTTCCTTTAGTCCTTTCTGTCCCGCTATGATCTTTCTAGTGTTTTTTGCATACAATGTGAATTCATGTTAAGTTCATTTAGATAAGTCAACAACCATACTGTCCTATATATGACTGCCAAGAATACAATGGTTGTTCTCCTTGCACAAACACTGTACTGTACTTTCTGGAGAGGTTGCTCTTCAGTGTGAAGTGGTGATTGCCAACAATGACTTCAGAATTGTAACAAAGCATGCTAACCATTAGCCCCTGAAACTTCTAGAATTATCTATCAAAATATATTCAACATATCTGGTATTACAAAGACCTCATAATGTAAAACTCATACTGTAAAAGACTAACTGAAAGAAATGAATTACTGGACAGAAATCTGTCATTTCTGTTTAAAATGAGTTTAAAATCAACTTTATGGGAATCTGTAAGAGCAGTTTAGAAAGTTAAGTCATAAAAAAGCACAAACTGTGTATTCATCTACCCCTTAAAAGAGTCCATCATAACCTTTATTACCTACCTTTTTGAGAGATATCATGAGGGACCTGATCTCATGATAGGCGGAATAATAGCGCCACTGGTCCATGAAACAGTTGTTGCAGTTTCATTTAAAAAAAATATAAATATATATAAAACAGAGAGAGAGCGATACAAAGTTGACAATTTTGTCCACACTCGTTTCCCTTTGTCAGTACGGAGATTAACCTGACACGATGATGTTTAACTTTTAACCAAGTTCTTTCTTCATAATAACATTCAACTGCAGTCCCATTTCCAAAAAGGCTGGATATATTGCGTAAAATTCAAATAAGAAGAGAAAAAGCAATGATTTAAAATTCTCATAAACTGTTATCCTGTTTAAAAGAAAACATAGAGAACTTATTCAATGTTGACAGTGAGACATTTTACAATTTCATGAAAAGTATTAGCCCATCTCATTTTTGATGGCAGGCACACGTTTAAAAAAAAAGTTGGAACAAGGCCATGTTTACCACTGTGTAGCATCCCCTCTTATTTTAACAAAGGTCTATAAACATCTGGGCACTGAGGAGATCAGCTGCTGGACTTTTGGGAGAGGACTGTTGTCCTATTCTTGTCTGATATAGGATTCTAGCTGCTCAACAGTCCTGGGTCTTCTTTGTCATATACAAATTTCAGTTGGTGAAAGTTTCGCCTCAGTCCTTTTGAAATGAGCTTTTGTTTCCTAAATTGTCTTTGTTTTCTAAATTGTCTTTTTTCCCCATTTGTCTAGGTACCTAACTTATTGCACTAGTTAAGCTCTTAGCTGTTTGGTTTTGGAAGGAAATGCACTTATGATCTCTTGTGACTTGAAGTCCTTTTGCCTACCGATGTTGAACACACTTATTGTAAGTCGCTTTGGATAAAAGCGTCTGCAAAATGACTGTAATGTAATATAATGTAATGTTATGGTCCAGTGCAATGCCACCTGAGACATCATGGACATCCAATTATGATTTTCAGCTGTGTCCGCTGAGTACAGAGATGCCTCCAAATGATCTAAATCTTGATGATATTATATACTGTAAATGATAGAATATGAAGTCTTCGCAATTTTCCGTTGAAGACCAATACTCTGTAATTGCTTCGCAATTTGTGGATGCCGTGTTTCGCAGCTTGTTGAACCTCTGCCAAGCTTTACTTCTGAAAGATTCTGCCTGTCTAAAGGCCCTGTCACACTGTTGCGTATGAGAGAAGCATATGAGTTGCGTATGAAAATTATCACTCATACGCTGGTATACGCTGACATACGCTGACATACGCCAGGGGAACGTTAGGCATAGGTTGTATACGTTTCAAGCACGTTGGCATACGTTGGCATACGCTGAGGCAGAAATAAATTTTTGAACATGCTCAAAACTTTTGTGCGTATGGTTAATACGCTAAGCATACGCTAGGCATACGCTGAATACGCTAGAGGTACGATATAGGTACGTTACTGATAGGTCGAGAACGCTGGACATAAATTGCCATATGTTGGCATGAAGGTGTACCGTACAGCTAGCGTATTTATAGCCTCCGCCCGTCTGCCGCCTCCATCTCCGCAAGACGGGCGGATATGGAGGCGGCAGGCAACCGACGATTCACGGGAGCAGTCAGGAGGAGGAGTTGGGGATCTTGATCGCTCAGAAGCATGTAACTCATCAGCCGCAGGTGCATCAGGCATTTCAGCAGGTTTGGGTGAGAATGATTCTTGTGTTTTTTTGCCTTTTCCTCGACCCAGGGCCCGGGTAAACGACGATTGCTTCTTGGGAGGCATGATCGAGATGAATGTCTCGAGAGATGTTGATAGCGCGTCGTCTACTGCAATAATGGAGCAATGTGGAAAGGCTGCTGATATAGGCGCGTTGAAACGTACGCTGGGCATGCGCAGTTCAAATGCTACTCATACGCTAGTCATTCTTTATTTTCAAGGACTTTTCGTGCGTATGAAAATTATATTATTAATTTTCATACGCAACTCATACGCTTCTCTCATACGCAACAGTGTGACAGGGCCATAAGGTGCTCTGACCGTTAATGTTACCGACCTGTTGCCATTTAACCAAATTAGTTGCAACATGTTCCTCCAGTTGTTTCTTTAGTCCCACTTATGTTAAATATTGATGATAACAATAATAATAATGTTAAGGATGATTTTTAATTAAAATAGAGTGACATTTTTAATTTTCAGCATTTGATATGTTTTCTATGTTCTGTTGTGAATGAAATATTGTTGTATGTGATTTGCGAATCATTGATGATAATGATTAGGATTAGGACAGAAAAGTAAATTGTTAGAATTAAAAGTTAAAAACCCAAACAGTATTACAGGTTACTTTTTTATGCCAATGGTTCACTAGTCTAGCGATATGTTGCAATCTCACAATTTTTACCAATAGATAGTAACTCTCTTAAAATTTGGACATGAGATACACATAACTTTTAAAACATTTTCCGGTGAAACTGGGCTGTTTGAAAGATGTGTATCTCACTTTGGACTTGAATTACAGCTAGCGTAGGAAAGTCAGTATGTCATTTGAAAATATTGAACATCTTCAGCTACTCGCAATCTTTAAAACAAGAATCTTCTACTGCCCTAGATCACCTTTTATAACTCTGGTGTTTGTGTTTATGTGTGTCAGTGTTTTGGAAAAGCCCTTCCTCCTCGACTTCCACTCAAAGCCTCTAATCTGTTACGTGCCAAAGGCAAAAAAAGAAAAAGCTTCTTTCCTTCGGTTCCACCCATCCTGCTCCCTCTAATCCCCACCAGGTGTTGTTTAAGCTACTACGCTGCACCGTCACTCACAAATCAGAAGAAACACTTTCTATAAGGTAGTTTCGCGCAGACTGGTGAAAAGGAGGTGACCGGATGTATAAAGGCAAGAGGAGCATCCAATGACTTGAGCACAGCCAGTGCTGTCAGATATGGCCCCTATCTGCTTCCTGAAGAGATCAACAATGATTTTTTTTTAGGAGCTTTAAATTCAGGAAAAAACTCAACCACCCTGGTTCCTGCTTGGCCAATGTGAAAAGGACCTCGAACTTCGATATTTTCTTTCTAGTTCATTTTTCTCAGATGAGTCCCAAACCTTTGTAGTTGTAAACGGTTTTCCAGAGAGTCTTTTTTGTAAAGGCACATACTGAAGAAATGCCGATCTTCCCATGGGAAGCTGAGGGTCTTCTCCTGTTTTCCCCCTCTGAGGCCTTGATTTCACGCATCATCAATCCTGACCTGTGTAACCCGACAGGAACCCTTTGTTCTTTACATCAAAGAGGTCCCACGAGACCAGAGATCAATCACCGATTGATAGCGCAAATTATATTCCACCCGTTTAGACAGCCATCAGTACCGTGACTAAAGGAGAGGAATCACTCTTGGCTAAATTGATTGATTTGATTAGGTTTTTTCCTCTCTGCTTCCCAGTCCTAAGAATAGGTAAAGAGGCCAAAATCAAAAAGATAAGCTACAAATATTACTTGGAAACTATAGCATTAATTGACAAAATAATGCAATCGTTCTCCATCAGAATCTGGTGTGATTCCCTTCTGCAGCTAAAAAAATTCCAGTAACTTGATAAGCCCTGCATAACATCTTGGAGGTATTTCAGCTCATTCCTCTATACAGAACAGAGCCAGTGATTTGATGTTAGTGGGTTTCCACATATGAACTACTCTCTTCTGGAACTTCTTTTGCATTTCTATTGGAAAAGTATAGGATCGGATGAAATTCTAAAACATTATCTTAATTCTTCTTTAATCATTATTTCGTGCCGTGTAGCTGTTTTCACATAGCCTGGGCGAAAGCCGACTGTTGACTCCGTCAAACAGTCTGGAAAACCCCAAGAGGAATCCGTTTCCATGGAGGGTGGGACCTTACCCAGCAACTTAAATTCATTGGAGTAACGGAGTTCCCTTAACCAATCATAATGTTTAGAAATGACGTTGGTTATGCGCCGAGGTTCATGCTTACTCTCGCGAGGCTCTAGCTCGCGAATCACGCTTCCCACATCCGCTTTCATTATACCGGTACCATTTGATAAATCAAACTTTTCCCAAAGCCAGTTGGAAGGAGAGCTTCGACATCCTTGCCACTAACAATATTGAAGAGGCATTCCTCTTGCTCTCGTTTTAATTGTGTAATGCTCTCCAGAGTTGAGACAACTTCATGGATAGCTTCTAGCGTTCTTCCGTCACCATGTTTATTTCCGCTGCGGTTGAACTACAATTATATGGACTACAATGGACTCCGCGCGTGAGTTCTGCGTCACCACTCGCAACTGTTTGCTGATTGGCAAAACACTGAGCGAACCGAGGTAGGGGGATTTGGCCAGACTATGTGCGGAGCCAAAATCTTTGGGCGGAAGTACGTAGGATGGCGTCGCCAGGCTAGTTTTCACACACACTCACTGGAGTCCTGAAATGTTCAAGAGATGTTAATTGTCGAAACATAAGAAAAAACAGGGTAGGCTACTCATATCAACACAATAAGAAGCCTTATCTGCTATTCTCAGCATGTAGTAAAGAAATCCCAATGACTACCAGCATAATCTTTGATTTACTTGTGGCCTCCTGCGCACTCCAGACACCGTGTCCCCTGCACCAGCTCCCTTCCATTTTCTGGTGGCAGAGCACATCTCCAGCAGAAAGGCTCCCGCTGTGAACAGCAACTGCGGAAAGGGCTGGATCATATTGTACAGACATTCTCCTGAGCATCTCTAGAGTTCACGTGTGAGAAAATGTTATTATTGATTTTCTCCTGAGATTCAAAAGATTTACAGACTGAAACTTGGTGGCAGGTGTCACCAGGTAGCCTTTGAGTGGTACTCCATGTACAGAGACTGTAAGTCCTTGATGTAGTTGGTCCAGGTTCAAATCCCTACCTATGCTGTTTGTTTGTAACCATTTTTGAAATCCTGAATAGCATCTGTAACAACTGGAATCCTCAGAAGAGTCTCAAACCGTTGCAATATTGGACAATGTCTCTCCATAGCTAACTTGCTAAGTATTGTACTTTTGTCTCATTTATTAAAGTAAGACTGTTGTGTGCTCATGTACAGTGTGGCTGAGGAAACCTCAGTCTTTATCCGCCTTACGTTTGATCTAGTGAAAGACTTATTAACTAAACAGGCTGTAACCCCATGACCTGGCAGCCAGTCTTCCTGAATAGAGAGGAGGGAGAGGATGAGAAAGAAGCTTGTGTTGTGGCTAAGTCATGATCAGGCGCCAGGAAGTCCGGAAGTGAGTTTTTCACATAAATAATAAAGACTCAGCACTTTCGAAGCAAGTTGGAGAATTGTCAGTTCATATGAAACTCAGAAAATATGATAATGACAAACATTAGCAGTTACCACACAACAGTTCTGTTGGCCCGTATAGACTGTAGGTACCCAACCAAGCCTAAAATCCACACCTTGAATGTTGCATATGTGAATGTTGGTGAGGAGAAGTAAAAAATAATTAAATCTGGGGTAACTTTTATAGTGGTTAAGCACGAACCAGGTGCTCCTTGTTGCACTGAATTAACACTATTGCCTATCAATTATTCACAGAACAGCAGGCACACCTATGTAGGCTAAACCAGGGGACTGTCATAATCACCATCTGGAACAAAGTGGGCAGATCAGGCCAGTCTTTGTTGGTTTCCAGTTGCCCTAAGTTGACATTTTTCGCCATTAAATGTCGTCAAGTTCATATTTGCAAATCTGTGCAAATGTGCATTTGTTTAAGGGGCTTAGGGGTGAAGCATATAAGAGGCCAGTTTAAGTTTCTGGACTTCAAATGCTAAAATTCTTCTAAATTTACAAATGTTAAATTACAATCATTTTTAAATGTCATACCCTGTCCCTGCAAAAAAATTCCTGGAGACACAATTCAGTTCAAAAGGAAATCATCTTCTGTTTTTCTCTGGGAGGCATAGTTGAATTACTTATTAATGAATATATAGTATCTTTATTGACCTAACTCAGAAATGGCTTGCCAAAAAAATTCAAATAGGCAGGTGGACCTTTGTTCTCCCTGCATCAAAATCCTAAAAAAAGAAAAATAAATCTTTGCTCACATAGCCCACACAGTCATTTTGCCTGTAAAACACTATAACCCATTATAAATCATGACCGGTAGTGGGGTGGTAATGTTTGATTTTCACTGAAAGATACCATCAGTGTTGAGCTTTCCTCAGCTGAGGCGCTTTGTGCTTAAGAAGCATTAGCGGGAAGGAGATCCTTTAAGACAGTGCAGTCACGCACGAGACCTGCGGGCAGCTGGCCCTGTGAAGGGCTAATGGGACTGAAAGAATCAGGGAGTGCTGGCTAAGGTTTGTCTCATTGTAGGTTGGACGGAGGCATTGGATGAGGAAGGACAGAACAAGTTGAGGTCACTGTGGCTGGAAAGCGCTGACAAGACCAACTCCCAGTTTGGGTGGGGGACAACCCAGTTGTACTACAGATGATAATTGGCTGTATATATATATATATATATATATATATATATGTATGTTATGTTTCTCATAAAACATGGTGATGATGGGAAATAGGTCTTTGTTCATTAATTGTAGAATATGATGTATCAATGACTTAAAGGGGACTGCATATATGGTGAAAAGAGGGTAAAAGTGCTCTAAAAATTGAAATAATAGCATTGACAGTTTGTTAATTCACACATATTTTGTTGTGTGTGTGGGCTCACGTGTCATTCCATCTTACACGATGTAGCTCCATGTGGTGACAGTTGGTGGCCCAGGTTGCAGGGCAGTGACAGTGGCTTTCGCTGCATCTCTTGCTGTTGGTTAGCGGCGGTCGACTCTTAGTGTCAAGCAGCCATCTGCTTACCGTCACTGTGTGTCATTGTCACAGCTGTTGAAGCCCCGACAGGAAATCTGTCAGTGGATTTAAACTCCACATATCTTTACTGATGATGTATCAATTGAGGAAAATGACACCAAAGTGACTATGTTTTAGTTTGGTGACTTGCTGCACTTTGCTGAAATCTTACACAATTTAAATAGAGTTTTGATCAGTTTTGTAAGTATTAAAACAGAAAGAGAGAAACTGAATTGTCCTAAAATAACCTACTATGAGAAATTTGTGGGTTTTCCCCCTTTAATATTTACATTAAAAAAGATTTAAGTCCAGCCAGATAGGAAGCTGAACTACTACTACTACTGACTGGACCAGAGGGAAATCCCCACATTATACAGCCACCCGACCCTTTGGGTACTCGACAGTGTTTGTTGTCAAAAGGCCTGTTGTATCACAGTTGGTGGATATGAGAGGACCCAAATACAGACACGGACTAAGGAAGCGTGGCCAAGCCGGAACACCTGAAAACTAATGAAACAAAAGACAAGCAACAACAAAACCTGAAAATGACTATAAACATGGACATAGATAGAGAGGTGGATATGGATATGAACAAGAACAAAAACCACAACAAGACTGGGAAAGTATGAAGTGGTAAAGGCAAGGATCTGACAATAGCAGAGCAGTTCTAAGAACGGTCCTCCTCGAATTTCGTTCTGATAACTGTCCTTCCCCAGCGGAACTGTTTCAGTTTGCATTCGCACAAGAGTCGGGACCTTGATAAGACTGATGGGACGCAGCCGTCTGTGACAGTGACATGTTACTTTAGCGCCACATTCAACAACAAAACAAAACAAAACCCGGTAAAAGTAAGGAGAGAAGAAAAAAACACCACAAAGAAGCTAATATGGAGAGTGGGGAGGCCACTGTGTTCATGGTCTGCATGATGGTGATATTAATCATGGACGATCATATCAGGCGTCTAACATCGAGGCTGGAAGAGCACACAGAGAGAGTCAGGATCTAGTGCAGTTTCATGAAGGAAGGAAGGAAACTTATTAAACGCGTGCAGGTTGTGTCTGTGTCGTAGGAGTAAACATTTCAGCCGTGACAACATGACAAGAGGCGTAGCTACCAACCACCAAACACCTCCGTCAGGTGTGTTCCTATAGAACCCAGAAAAGACCCGACCTCAGAGAAGGAGCTAAAATGGTTATAGGAACTGAGGGCCATGGTCCCGAGTTCTTGTATGTGCGAATGCGGGAAAAAACGGCCCCGTTCCTGAAAAGGTTTTTAGAACTGCCAAAGGTTCCTACAGTGCGAATGCGGCTAATGACCAAGGAGCTTAAGTACTGTGGGGGAAGTGATGAGTGAATGATTGCAGCTGAGAAGGTAGAACACAGGCGAGTGAGTGAAGCTAATAACCAGAACAGGGAAACTTTGGACAACTGCTGCTGAGAAGGCCGAACTATAAACTAAACAGAATTAAAGCAAGACAAAACTAACAGACAAAAGCAATAATAAAAAAGACAAACCATAAGAGTAACTACTGTATAAGACAAATAAAGACTTTAAAGACTTGACTAATACTGAAAATAAAACCTGATTTAAACCAGTGGCTGAATACAAACAAGAAAACAGAATAGAAACAAAACTCAGAAAAGCCCAGAAAAAAACTAATCCAAAGTCCAAAATAACACAAATGTTGGTTCAAAATTAATCCTACCAATCACATTTAGCACATTTGAGCAGCAAGTGGAGGACAAACTCAAGTTGTATATATTATTTTTTTCCAAAACTGAGTACAACTTTTATCTATGTAGGTGAATACCAAAAGGATGTTTGTCTATATAAATTATATGCTTGATTTAATACAAAAAACAGCCAAGATCAATATATTTCTTGTCATACCATACAACATAATCTTCATTTTAAAAATGGCATAATAAATTTTGTTTTTTCCCGTTGCAAATACCAGTCAACCTAAGTAAAGTAAAAAACAGAATCATAGTACCAAATCAATGTGACACTAAAGAACAGTTTATGATTAAACTGGCCACTCATAAAAATGGGTGTTCATAGGACATGCAGTCTTTTGTAATAGTATTTCCTGAAGCAGGTTGTGCCAAAGGTTAGCTATTCTGATTGATCTCAACTTTGGAACAGTTAAACGGAAACCAGTCATTCTCTTTGCTATGGCTAATTAACTACTCTCTTCAAAACCATGGTTATTGTTTATCTACAGAGGGTTGTAAGGCTCATTGCTTTGTATCCTTCTGAATTCCTTGAAGTTCATTCCTTCCCCACCACTCAGTCGGTCAAAGGCCATCCCTTGTGCTAACCGTTCCAAAGGAGATGGAGTGGAGTGAGGTTTGCTCTCCTGGGCCGACTCCAGGTTTCTGAACAATAGTCGCCCACTGTGTGTGCTTGTGTGAGTGAGTGACACCCTGGGTGGTCCACAGCTATACTACACCGGGCTAGTCCTGGGGTCAAATCAAGCAAAGCAAGTTCTTGTTTAGGTGTATAGAGCAAATCCTTAACCTTTCACTTACATTTGCAGAGCTCTAAAATCCCTCCATTGAGCTGTGTCAGGGAAACATTGGAGGGTTAGTAGTACACCTTCAAAATTGCTGAACATGAGATGCAAAAGATGTAGAGCTCAGAGTGGAGAGAGTAGGCCAGCTATGCAATTGACATACCTTCCAGAAGTCTGCACATACACAGAAATTATACATAAGATCTGTTTGTGAATTTTTTTGACAAATCACAAGTTTTAAAAAAAATTTTAAAGTGAAGCTCAGTGTTTAAATCTGTAATGCTGCGATGTGTTTAGTTTTGTGTTTAGTTAGGCTCAACAAACACGAGGTCAACATTAAACTGTATGGTTTAAATATGGAAAGTATTGCTCACTGCTACATCCACCTGTGGGCGCATCTTGGCTCCCGGGGCTCTTTGCCGGGGTATTGGGGCATGTGCTGGCCCGCTTTGGTTGGCTGTCTGGGGTGCCTGGTCCTCTCAGGTGTCGGGCGGGGCCTCTGTCGGGGGGTTGGGTGGCGCTTGGACTCGCTGGGCCCAGCACTCAACTCATGCCTGGGCAGCCGGGGCATGGCTGGCTGGCTGGCTGGCTGGCTTGGGGGGGGCTCTGTCCAGGGCCTTGTTGTCTTCTGGGTGGGTGCGTGGTTGTCCCTGCGGTGGGCTGTGTGAGTTCTGTGCTCCATGGGGGCTGCTGGCTGCCTGGGTTTTGGGGCCTTTTCTACCTGCTTTTGATCCCTTGGGTGGGGCAACAGTGGCCCTCTGCTCCCACGATTGAACACAATTCATAAGACCTGTACCATATATTTTGAATCTTTTAAATATTTGAACAAAAAAAAAAAGTAGTACTTGGGCATCAAGGGGAGCTTTATATTCATAAAACATCCCTTGGCAAAGCAAATGTGTTTGGCACAACACCATGATAAGATGACTATTCTGCTTGCCATGATGCTGGACAAGACATGAAAATAAAATAAATAAATAAAAAAAATAAAAAGAAATAGCAAGTAATATCACTACATATTTTATGACATTGAAAACTCAAACTCAGTTCATATGAACTCATTAATGAATCTGTTCGGTGAAATTCTTTGGTGGAATTGGCCCAAAGCTCTGTACCTAAATACACAGACCCATTCATGTTTTCATAGGAAAAAAACCTGGGACTTTCTTTCATATTCTATATACATAATGCACATCTCCTATTCTGCCCAAAGTCCTCAAATCCAAAGGCTAGGATACAGCATATGGCATTGATCTTGTGCAATGCACGTTGTAGCAAACACAGCAAACTCTGCGTTTTTTGACATCATGCAGCACACCTGTGGCTTAAAGGCATGCAGGGTGGGTTTGTGTCAAAGGGCCAGCGAGGGTTGTAAAAATAAAACAACGTTGTTGCTAATGGGTAGATGTTCTTGATAATAACCCATCTTTGAAAGGAGACTATTCTTTAGAGAGTTTGGGGTGAACTCTCAGTAAAAATAGTCTTATCTCAGATTCATATGTATGCCAAATAGACAAAATTATGAAATTATCAGACTTTGTTATCTGGCTGCAGGGGAGTAGCCAAAAGATTTCACACCAGCACTGACTTGGATTGCACATTTGGCCTTTGTTCAAACAACAGTGCATTATTTGCTGATTTAGAACCATACCAATTATTCATAGCTAAGAGGTGCATCTACTGATATATTGCTAAAGATTAGATTATTAAACTTTGTAAGCACAGTTTTTCTTTTCCACAGTTCTTTGAGTTGCCATGTTTGCTTCACTACACTTTGTTGTGAGTGTTTTGGAGTAACTTCCCTAATCATAGTCCGACTCATCGTAAAGCATGCATATATAGGATATTCACCTCAGACTTCCACTCAGATTCAACATTAATGGGATTGCTTCCAACTGTACTAATTTTTCATGCCAGTTTCCTCCGTGGTTTGTCCCACCAGCCAGATGCCGACAGTAATAACTGCAACAGCGGCCCAATTACAGAGGCCTCTACGCCTCATACAACAAACAGCAAATCACCAACAAACAGCCACATAATTGCCCTTATCCTGCTTGCCATCCCAGGCTCTGGGAGGTTATTACCCATGCAGCTTCAGGGCCTCTTCCCTTTCCCAGCATTTACCACATTCCTCCCATTCTTCAGCTGGTTACTTACGCTGGGAGCTCCAGACCAATTCAAGGAAATCTGTGTGTCTGTGTTTGTGTGTGGGACTGAAACAGCTGCTGCAGAGTGAAGGGTCCTGCCTGAACTTGTACGTCTTGACTCACTTCCTGACATGTGGTGGATATCTATTCAGGGGAAATATTATTGGGATGTTAAGGAGGGTGAGAAGGGGCCATGTTGAGCTGAAATGCCACAAGTTCAAAATGTACAATTCAGACAACATTATCTGCTGTGATGTAGGTATGTTTGTGTATAGGTTATAAGCTCTACCTGTTTCCACCACTGTAATAGACAGTATGATTTGGATGCTTTAAGATTAAAGTGCAGAAATATTGTAAGCATTCTGTTCCCACAAAGCTCCGATAGTGTACAAATATTCACAATCCCAAATCAGAAAGTTGGGAGAGTATGACATACTCAAATTCAAATAAATAGATAAGGCAATGATTCTTACATTTACATTTACTTGGACTTTTATTTTTCTTGATTTAGAGATGATTGATTCAGACGCAATTATTTATTTCTTACCATGGTTAAATTTTGGCGACATTGTTTTTGCCATATGCTCTCACAACACTTAAAAATGTTTCAGCATCAAGGATAGCAAGCAGTGAAGAGCTTCAGCTGTTGTTTCGTCTCATTCTCCCAACTTTCTCTAGTAATATTAGGCAGGTCCGTCCGGTTCCGGTACTATCTTCCTCCACAGCCATGCTGTTGTAATGTGTGCAGAATAAAATTTGGTGTTTATATATTGCAAAATGCACGGAAGAACCTGGGAAAGATGTCAGATTGAAGGCAATCGAATCATGATTACAATCATATGGTGACACCTGATCATCTGTTTCAAATAGCATCAGTGTTTTTTTTTCATATTCTTATTTTTGTGTTTTCTTTTATAATTATTAACATCCATAAAGTGCCTCAAACTTTTTTCTTTCTTTTTTTCTTTTATGCTTGTATTAAATTAAAAAACGAATGTATTTTACATAGTTGAATTAAGTTGGTGAGAAAAAAATTAAATATCTTGGGCTCATGTTGTCTGCAATGAAATAAAAGTCAAAGGTAATGTCAAGAACTTTACATTTATTTTTTTTTAACATTTTCCAGACTTTCCCATTTTTTTTTCTGTTGATACACACAAAGCCTTTGACAACAGTGGGTCTAATTGGACTTAAGCCTTTTGTTTTGGCTTCAGTTTGGCTTCCTCCAAATACACAAACAGGAAGTCATAAAAACCCTAAAAAGCAATCATGCAGAGTACGTCAAAACTTACAGGGAGGATGTCTCGGTGCTCTTGGGATTTAGATGATTTGCCTTTCAAACAGAAGTGTTCCTGTGTTTATGCTTTCTTTAATGTTTTTCAGGATGGGGTAAGACAAATGACACTACATTGCATGGGTTGAGTGGTGCTGAGTGTTTCTCTGCTGCCTTCGCCCAACACAAACCCTCTTTGTGTTGGCTGAGGACGTAAAGACTGGACATACCCCTGTTGTCTTGCATTGATGCGACAGAATCTGATGTTGTATGTCGGTGCCATCAGTTGGATAATATTGATTAGTTATGTGTGCAAAGCTCAGTTGGTAAAATGTCTTTCGTACTAGAATGCCTGGTAGAGTCATATCAACTTGAGATTTTTTATTGCTGGTGATTTTACAGAAGAGGGTCAGATGAGGTGGCTCGGGCATCTGGTGAGAATGCCTCCTGGACGCCTCCCCGGTGAGGTGTTCCGGGCCCGTCCCACTGGGAGGAGGCCCCGGGGAAGACCCAGGACACGTTGGAGAGACTATGTCTCTCAGCTGGCCTGGGAACACCTCGGGGTCCCCCCAGAAGAGCTGGAGGAAGTGGCCGGGGACAGGGACGTCTGGGTCTCTTTGCTCAAGCTGCTGCCCCCGCGACCCGATCCCCGGACCAGCGGAAGATGATGGATGGATGGATGGATGGATTTTACAGAAGCAAGGACACCATTTCAAATATGCTTAAAGTTAAAATGAGACAGCATGAGAACATGGTACTCTTACTGCATGCCTGTATTTCTCCCACATGTTGTCCAGTGCACCAGTTTGGTCCAATTAAATGGCCACGTTGAACTCGATCCGCAGCTCCCTTAAACTGTGCATGTAAATGTTCGGACTGTGCTTAATGAAAATGGATTCAAATCCCATTTGAAAGAATTCAGACTGATACAGCCAGAGAGATTGCAGGGCAGTTACAACAAGTGTGTGCAGGTTCTAATAAGTCTTGTTTTAAGGGTGGTTGGTACATTGAGTCCTCTTACTGATGTTTATACTGTGCCTTTACAGCTGTATAGGATTGAAACACACCCACTCCCTTCCCAGTGGAATGTCAACAGTAGCAAAGAGTGGTCCATACAGCAGACACTGCCTTTTGGGGACATTTTATTTTTGTCATTCCATACAACTGTTTTTGTTTTTTTTCTCCTAAATGTGCCCTTTCAGTCTCTGACAAATGTTTTCTATTTTTCTCTTTGTCTATCTTTCTTCAGTTCTGTCTTTCTTCCTTTTTAAATACAGTCACAAAATTGAATGGAAATAACAAAACAGGGTGCACAGTTTCAAAACTCAACATTATGAAACTCTCTCTGTCCCTCCCCTCCCCATAAGCGTTTCCTGTTTTGCTCATACTTGCGCACGTGTGTTGCCAAGCGGGTCTGTTTGTTTGCGGACTGGCTCTTGAAGGATGCCTTTCAGTTTGACACTTCCTGTTTTACTTGACCACAGAATTTGAAAGCGCAGGGCAGTGGGGATTTCTATCAACATAGATCTGCAGCGAAACACCTTGAATATAGAGTGATGACACCAGTACCACCTCCCTCCCTACACTTTTGCTAAAGAGATGTTCATGAACTTTTGCTCATTAGTTCTTCAAGGTTGTACAAACCAAGTGGGCAAGATATTAAAAAAACTTTCTCAATCGCAGGAAATCTGTTACCTGTTGACTGTCAGGTTTGATGTTACGCTGACACAGAGGGAAAATGTTTGAGCAACTGCGTACGTCAAAGGCTGCAAACATACTAATGACATTATATAGCTCAGACGAATCCTTGTTTACATTCTAAACATCCTTTCTCGGTTTTACAATAACACATACTGAATACAACAGTAGACACACCTCTGTTGCCAAAATATGGTGGAGCGTGTCGCTAATTGACGTGTTCACTTACAACACGTCAACCAGCAATATATGGGATGGCATTATCTGGGAGCTAGTGTGAAATTAGGTGGCAACACTTTTGAATCTTGTAAACAATCGATATGGTGTTCAAAAGAGTCTTGGAAGTATTCTGTGAAACAAAAGCTATTTTAGAGTAATGTGTCCCCAACAGTTGGGCTCTGACTTGATCAAAGTTTAATTTGACAGAACTATCTCAACTATCTTAAGTCATAGGCTGTGTTTTTCTTTTTTTTTCTGACAAAAAAATAATTGAAGATGAAAAACGTTTTTTTCCAACATTTCATCAATAATCGGTCCACTACTATCAACTTCTGTCTGAATTAAATTTGAAATGATCCGATGAGCAATAGCTAAAATAGGTTGTAAAAACAAATGTGTAAAATTTGATTTAATAGAAACAAAGCATACTGAATCCATTTTAGTTCCCATATTATTATGTGGCCTTTCATATTTTAGCCATTTGTTGAACCTAGTCCCAGCACAGGGACTGACAGGGTACAAAGGCTTGTAATCTAAAATTCGAAAGTTTGGATGTAATGATGATCATTTAGATATTTGAATGTTGGAAGCTTCAGATGATTGTTTTTTTGCTGTTTTTTTTCTGAATAAAACAGTTTTCCACAGTGCCCTTCGTATTCAGCAGGAGTAGAATGCCTTGGAAGAATAAAAAAGAATAAAAAACAGATGCAGACTTGCTGGGTAACACAGTGGAACAGCTAATGAGGCAGATGTTTTACTTGAGAGATGATGGAGGCTTAGTCAGACTGAGAAGATTATTTGCCATTTTTTCGGTCAAAATGGTATTCTGTGTCATCATAATTTTGGTTTTAATAAACCAATAAAAATCGAGCTGTGCAACTGTTTGCTTGCAGTTTTGTAATATCAACATTAAAGTTAATCACTGTCAGTCAATGTTGCTTTTCATTTCATGGCCCCCAAGTGACCAAACAACAATATTATAGCAGGTTTGAAGAAGAAAATGTAGCTAATAAATGCTTTTTATTAGAAACAGAGGTACTGATGCATGACAGACATTTAACCTGTGCAAAGTTTGCGATAATTGTAGTGGCTTTATGATATTGTAGTTTGGTGTTTAAGTTCACCTAAGTGGGAGGTTCGGGGTAAATGGGTATGGTTTTTGGTAGGATAATTATAAAACATTGCATGTCTATGATGTTTGCTTTGGTTCTGTTCTTCTGTTTCATCTCATTTGCACATGAAAAAAATCCTTTATTGTGACTCACATACCACTGAGACTGGCTCCATGGAGTCTAGGTGTGGCTCATATAAATCTTGTAAAACTAAGATATTACGATGTTCTTTACCATACAGCTACAGTGAACAATATGATAGGTCAGCCTCGTGGAGAGGAAAACAACTGTCCAGTCTAAACTGATTTGTAAATGACATTTTGATTTGCTAAATATGCCAGAAAGCTCCAGCGCAAGACCAGAGAGGCCTGTTTGTGTCTGTCTGAGTGAATGTAGAGTGACAGACATGAATGGGCCAAACACAGAGGGAAGTGGACACCCAGTGAGGGGGGAAATCCTCCCTGTGGGTCTCACACACATGCATGTCAATGAGGGTTACCAAGCCCCTCCTGTCTGGTGACACACACACACACACACACACACACACACACACACACACACACACACACACACACACACACAGACACAGAAGCAGGCCAGCAGTGAGGAGATGCAGAGCAGAGACAAAGCGATGGAGGTGATAACACTGGAGCCGGCATTGTCTTCACAGAGCTAAGAACAAGGTGTGAGTGCCTGCTTGTGTGTCTGAGGTTGTCACGAAACAGCTTAAGGGGGAACCTCCCTGGAAATCAAAGTGTGCGTGAGTCTTTTGATCTATTTCTTTTTGACACATTTTTAACACTGATTATAATAATTGTGTGTTCACAGTAACATGCAGCCCATTCCATGTGCAACATTGGAAATCTGTGCCTGTGTATGTAAGACCTTTGCAAGACACAGTAAACGTGCTCCAACTTGTAAGTTTTTCTGCATGTGTGTGTTTGTGGCCGTTCCTTTCCCCCTCTGCAGCCCTCACCTAAACTGAGAGGTGAGTCAGAGGAATGAGTCTTTATAGGCTTTGCGTGCGCACCTGTGAAAGAGTGTGTTTGTCTGGTGCCCCTGTACAGATAGAATCAGTGTGATAAGAGAAGGAACCATGCACTTGTTATCTGTGAGCATGTGTCTAGAGGCTCCTCCTGTTTTATAATCTGCAACTTTGAACCTGAAACCCTGCTTTTCACTCTACTTGGCTTGATATAAGCCTTGTATAAATGCTTCATATTATGGTCCTTGCAGTATTAACATTAATAGTATTAAAAGGTAATGGGACCCAAGTGAAGTCCCTAGAATATGCTTTTTAACACTTACTCTGTTAATAATATTATTCAAATGTCAATGTAAGCATCATTAACACATTTATTATTGTAAGAAGTTCAGAACTTATATAGCTACTCATTATCGTGATTAATGTGAATTATAAAAGTGTTAGCTGTTAGTGTCAGCGAAAAAGCCAGACAAAAAAAAACACACTTTAAGACAACTCTTTTGAAAAGTGATGATTTGTTGGATTTGTGCTTGTTTGTTGTAATTTTGTCTAAATATGAAATATTTTTTCATTATATGACATTTGGAACCGGAAAAAAGAAAAAACAGAAGCTTGTTTGCTTCGCAAGTTTGGAAAAAAAAATATTTCTTCAGTTTTATCTTCTCTTCATTGGCTTCCTGTTAAATTCAGAATATAATTTAAGATTCTTCTCCTCACATGTAAAGCTCTTAATGAACGAGCTCCATCATATCTTAAAGATCTCGTTGTGCAATATTTTCCCAACAGAGCACTTCACTCTCAGACTACAGGTCTATTTGTGGTTCCTAGAGTTTCTAAAAGAATGGGAGGCAGAGCCAAGGGCGTAGAAATGAGTTTAACATTGGGGGTGGGGGGGGCACATATCGGAAACCTGACAGATATAAAAGTAATTTTCCCCCTGTCCCCCCCTTGGTTCCTCAGCCTATGGGCAGAGCCTTCAGCGATCAGGCCCCTCTCTGTGGAACCAGCTGCCAGTATGTCCAGGAAGCAGAGCCTCTCTAACGTTAAGATTAGACTTAAAAGAAATTAAATCGGATCGGGTTACTCGCGATCGGATTAAGACCCCGGGATAACTCGGTTGAAAGTCACACTTAACGTGCTTGTAGAGGGTGAAGCACGTGGTGAAAGGTGAAACGTCAGAAAGACACAAACAACGCGATGGAGGATGCGCCGTTGTGCATAGTTTTTGTGCAATAAGCAGCTCATCACAGACGAAATGTAGAGGGACGTAGCTTCGTCTTGCTCTTCGTTCTCCATCTTTCTCGAATGCCTGAGTTTGCTGTTGTTGTTGGTGGTGAAGCGGTCAACAGGAAGTGGCTCTATTAGGAATAGTTGAAATGGATACAGCGCCACGTATCGCATGCTTTGTGCCAATGATTCGATTTATTCAACTCCATATATCCAAGGATAATTACCCTTACCCTATAGCTATAATCAAATTAATCTCATTATGTAGACCCACTGAGTGTTCTCATTTAGGCTTCAGTAGTTGTACAATTGCATAATTAACTCTAAAAAGTGCTTAATAAAAGACTTACTAACTTCGATAACGCCTCATTGTTACTTTATATGCAGTAGCTCCATAAAAGCACGATAAACTGTTATTAATACCCTGATATAATATACTGTTATGAATATATACTACAATTACCCATACATAGTACTGATACATGGAAATTGAAGTATTCATTTGCCCTAAACAAAAAAAAAAAAGCTTGCAGCATACAGTGATAGGTATGTAAAATAAATTCAGTGTTTGCAATGACATCAAAATTTCGTAGAGCTCATAGGCTTTTAATAACAATCTTAAACAGGTCATCACAGAGGTGTGTGTGCAACCAGGGGCAGAGAGTAGTGCTCATCCAGGTTTGATTAGTCACTACCACGTAAGCTGTAGAAGAGGTATAAAAATAGCGTTTTGTAGCAGCGAAATGATTTGCCCCGCTCACTTCCAGGCTAACAACTTTTGGCTAAAAGCGGTCAAATCGAAATTCTCAAAACACATCCGAATGACATGATTTTGATGTCAACTCAACGTATGTACTCCCAACATCCCGTAAATTGATCTAAAGTGCATTTTACTCTGGATTATCCCTTTAACTATTTAGATGTAAAAGGACCCTGGTGGGGTACTTTTAAGAAAGCCATCAAACATGCTGCAAATAACAGAAAGGTGCATGGAAGAACTTTTTACTGAGCTTATGTCAGAAACTGGTGGATCTTAAAATGGGATTTTTCCACAGAAGAAGTATCTACTGATAATTTGGATTAACAGAAACCCCTCGTTTTACTCGTGGTGGTGTTTCAGTATATGACTTCAGTCCTGAAGCACACTTTCAAGAAGGATCAAATGTCTGCTTTTGTGTGGGAAAAAACAAGAATTTTCACGAGATGTAAATTTTGTAATCCATTACACTGTTAACTTTGTGGAAGAATCTACAGAGGAACTGGTCTGAACTCTCTGGTGGACAAACTTGGTAACTCATGAACTTTCTTAACCTGATCTTCCTCTGACGAGTTACGGATCGAGATTTGCCCTGAACTTTGTCAAGCTGAAACTGTAAACGTTGCCATGCGGTCTCATGACTGTTATCTTCATTCTTCATCTATGTGGGCTCAGCTTACATTTCCTTTGCTTAAGAAAGACTTTCATAAAACCAGATTGGCAAAATCATCGATGTGATTTTGTGCTTGCTTTTGCTTTTCTTTTTCTCCAGTTGGACCATGTGGGCATCGGTTATAACACTTAATACCCAGTTCCTCCTTTAACCACAAGCACAGACTTCCTGTGCATCATGTGCTGGCTTTAGTATTTTGAAACACTCTCTCACTGTCTACCTCTGCCTTGTTCTCACGCGAGAAACGCCACAATAAGCCATATTCACTTCCCGAGTATTGTGTCATGTGCATCACTCACAGAGACACAGACACACTCACACAGACAGGTCTAGCTCCAATCCTGATTAGTGCATGTTGAGAGTCTTTGTTCGAGGACAAAGGATTTTCCCCTCTGAGATGAGCAGCCGGTGGCAAAGAAGCAAGGAGGACAAGATTAGTTGCCAACTATGGGGAGAGGGTGGGCTCAGAAGGCTGGGAGGAAGATGGAAAAAGATGGATGTAGAGAGGCCAAGTCCTTTCAGCACTGCTTACCTTTGATGAACAGGCATCTATTAAAGTGAGAAATTTGAAAAGAGCAGAGAGAATACACAGGAGCATAAATGGAAACGTTTATTGGGATCAATTAAGCCACACACTCACACCACTGGAAAAGCGGCATCTCTAACGCCATCACCTGCTCACAGTTTTTTGGTAACTGAAATAAAATACAACAAAGGAAAACAGACATCAGTCATACAGGGCACTGGACAGGAGATGCAATGTGTCGATGTGTTGGCCTGTGGCGAATTTCATGGAAACTCAGGAGGATTTTCAAGAGTAACATACAACATTTTGACCAAAGAACAGGCAACATGATACCAGCGAGTGTCTGTCGTGTGATTTCAACTCATTCTCAGGAGAATTTGTGGAGCATTTGGTTCAGACTTTTACTGCAGTTGCTGATCTAACATGCACCTTCGCAGTGGAGGGTTAAGTGCTGGCTGTGGAACCAGCACATAATCAGGTTGTGGAAATAGATGCGTTCTGTTTATAGCAAGTCTTGAATGGTGACTGAAGCTTCTTGTGACTGTTTTTAGGAGGATATCACAGCATTCAGCTGTGGCTGAAACGTTCTATGAGTATAACTCCCGTTCAAATGGGAGAAAACTTCTCACCACCTCCCATGGGTCGCCGAGTTCTCCTACTTTTCATTCAGCCTTGCTTTTGTTGTGTTCTCCACATTTCTCCTCAGCTTTCCAACTTGTCATTACATCTGTTTCTGACAGTGCACAGAAATCCTTGGCCATAGCACTAATGGTTGACGTTGCTCATGATACAACTTGTAACACTTAAAAAAGCACCTTATACACATGTTAAACATGCTAAAACCTTGATTTTTAGCTGGGGAAAGGGGGGGGGGGGGGGCTTAGGATTTAGGCATATTTGTGCTACGTGCACAGACACAAAATTTTACAAAAGAGGTAAAGCTCGGGGTAGTAGGGTGGTGGCTGGTATCAATGAAAAACACAAGATGAAAGAGGAAGGAAAAGAGGGGCTTAGGACAAAACAAGAGAGGCAGATCCAGATGAATAGGGTGAGCAGCAGGGAGGGGTGAGAAGGGGGTAAAAAGTGGGGAAAGGGGGAATGAGTATGCTGAAAGAGACCAGAATTCATTTGAAGGTGAATAGAAGCAGCTTGGTGTCTTTCAGGGGAACTTCTGTCATGCTCGAGGTTAAGGGACGCCTCAGGGGCCAAAGGCCATTGATATCGCTGGAGCCGCTGCATACTTCTTATGTTAACCAACTGCAGAAGTTTGGGGACACACACACACCCATGCAAACACACTTTCAGTGTGTAAAAAAAAAAAACAGAGGGGCTGCTGAGCATATAGTTTGTATCTCCACAGACTTTCACATGAGATACATCATATTGCTTTCTTTACTAGTTTTGATGACAGATGGTCCTTACTTTGATGTTTTTTTCAACTTTGAGCAACTTTTACTGAATTGCATTAACAGTCCAGTTAAGCTGCATGCCTTTCTTTTTGTTCTGGCCTCTTAGAATATTTCTATTTTCCTTTTTTCTTTTCTAAATTCAGACCAACTGCTTTGAAACATCTCAGATTGAACAAATATCTATGCATCACTCTCTCAATCAGCTGTTTGCTTTGTTATACGTCGTCCTCAGCAGCCATGTTTCCATACAAATGTCATGTGCATTTTAAACAAGACTTCTGCAATTTCACCTTAAAGAGTGCGAATTACGTGCATTTCCACAAATTGGTGTGACGTGAATAAACTAGGCAGTGTAGCGTAATCAGACGTAACGCAGGTTACTTTATTTAAGGCTTTGATGTATTATGTTCAGTGACTTGAAATAAAAACTTTGTAGATGAATTAACAAACAAAAACAAGCGACCTCGGCCACATGTGAGAGAAGAATGAAGAGATTTGTCGAGGGATGTTTCCTCTCCAGAAGCAGACAGTCAGTCATTTAACCTCATTGACTCATTAGCCTAAGTCTGAGACGCATCAACTCTTTTTTTAAAAAAAAAAAAACAATGAAAATGAACAACAACAAAAAACTGCTCGTCTTAAAACGAGACACGCTGGAGTAGTCGCAAGTAATCCAAGCACACCTACATATTTCTTCTTATCTACAGAGATTCAGGTGAAACATGGCTTTACGGCTGTTAGATTAGACTGCCAGATGGCGGCTTAATGAGCGAAGCTCCTTCCTGATCCACAATAGTGATGTCACATCTGTTGTTTGACAGTTTAACCGTCTCTCCTCACTTACTTGAAAAAATTAGTCTTTTGAAATTGAGTTGGAAAAAATAAAGATAGGCTTTATGAATCTCCACTCCAATAGGAGTGGGGATGAAATTCAGTCTCTCCGGTCACTGAGCTTTTGTCATAGATTGAGAAACTCCTCCTGCACACTGGTGCTTTGTTATAGAGTTGCTGGTGTCTGAGGGGACAGGCAGACAGGACACAGCAGCGAGATAAGGTTGCTGTCAAAGCGCAGCTATATTTGGACACAAAAAAAGTTTAGAATAAATTGATGCGGCCCGTTTTCAAGCATGAATATAGCTAACAGGTAAGATGTTATTGAATTAAACTGTCAGCGAAGGTTGCACGTTTCAGTGTTTGGAGTGAGGGAACTGTGTCATGCATACAGCACATGACTTCTTCAGAGGGATTACTTTTTTCAGACTGAAGTCCACTCCTCTTACAGATGTACAACCACTGGCAAAAAAAATATGGAATCATCACTCTTTAGTTAAAAAAAGAGAGAGGGAAAACACAACCACTTTGATAGGACATGAAACTATTTCATTCGGCTGATCCATCTACTGTTTGCCTTGTTTTCAGCTAACAGCTCTTTGGAAATCACCTTGTTGGTACAGAAATACTAGCCTATGTTATGTTGCGTTATTGTTTGTGTTTTTCCAATTAAAGAAATAATAACAAATTATGTGTCTTTGCAAATGGCCTCTAGTATCAAACGACTATAATTGGTACTTTGCCAAGCCGCCTGGTATGTATAGACACAACACTTGTTCATCATTTAAGTTAGCCATCATGTGTATGTTTGAATAATTGATGGTTCGGTGTTAAGTGGCTAAGCGGCTAATGGTGGGGGGGTCTTTAGTGTGCTGAGCAATTTAATTTTGATGGTTGTGGGGGGGCCATTAACGACGGAAAGTGATCAGCATCTCTGATGAGTCTGGATCCATGTCTGTCGGTGTTAAAAAGGCGTGAAGGACTCGGAGATGCCCGAGATCCGGCAAACTGATATGAGATGATCGCACTTTTTAAGAGATTTTTTTTTTTTTTTTTAAAGTCTGAACATTAGGGTATATAGGATTTTTGGATTTGGAGAAATTAAAATATCCCAAAGAAATTGAATTTCAAGGCGATATATTTTTTCCAAGAAAATGCTTGAGGTGCTGCAAGAGGGAGAGAGAGACGGTGACACACCACCACCCACACAAAGGAAATAGCCTCAGTGCCATTGCGCGCTCACAATATCACAAATCAGATTTATTCAAATGTGCTTGGATCAAGCTTTATATATATTTTAAAAGTGCACAGAAACGCATGAAAGTCGGTGTTTTATCAGATGGTGTGGATTTTATTCCGTTCACAAGATGTCAATGAGTCTGGGTGGGCTTACCATTTAAATCCGTAATGTTCTAATCAGAAAAATAACTTTCCCTTTAACTCAAATATTGTTCAACTAAGAGTTTTGGAACTCTTTTGTTGAAAGAGAAGGTCTGACGGGCCCATTTTTCAAATATTCAAATATTCTGGAAGATCTTTTTTTTTTTGCTAAACGTATGAGGCATGCCGCAGATATCTGGTGGATTTTATAGAACTGACGCAAAGAACGCGCAAAGGCGCTCCAGGATCTTTAACTCTCTGGAAGTTCAGACGCATTGAATACAGTAACGCACACCACCCTGTGTTGTTGCAGTCCTCATAATCACAGCACAGTGATACTCTTTGGTCCTTCTCACAGTCTGAGTTGCAGCCCCTCTCCCTCTCCCTCCTCCTCCCACTCTTCCTTCCTTCTCCCTTCAGTTCTTGTGTTTGTTTGCACTCACTTGATCCGGAGCGGAAATTCCTCTCTCCGTTTTTGTGAATGACAAACTCATTAACAATTTATCAACATTGGCCGCTCCATGCGGCCCCCGTTACCAAGGCGACCGCCACTGGGTGTCTTCTGATTGGTCGGCCGACACAACGTACCCAATGAAACGCCTCCCGATTGTAGCCATTCAGCAGCCTGGCGCCGCGGACAGCGCATTGAGTCAGACCCTGCAGAGCTTCTATTCATCACACCGAGGAGAGAAGAGAAGAGAGGAGGGAAACGGGCTGCATCCGCAGGCAAAGACAGACGGACACATCCGCAGACCCTCCACGCCATTCAGTCCTTCCACTCTGGATCTCCAAAAAGAGAAAAACAAAGGGAGAGAGAGCAGATGCGCTCTGATCCGTGGAGTTATATAAGAAGAGAGGACGCGTCAGCCTCGTCGCTGGGTTGGTGTGAGTCATTGATAAATAACACGGTCTCTTCGCGCAGATGCATGAATGAGCGCCAGTGAAGGGAAATCTGTGAAGGAGAAGCCGCGTTTTGCCTCAGTTTTCCGTCCCCAAAGCGCTCGGGACACTTGGAGTGAGAATTTATCCGTCCGATTTTTCATTTTGATTCTTTTGAAATCCAAGACTTAGTGCTGCTGAGGGGCCTCCGAGCAGCTGGAAAAAAAAAAGAAAAGAAAAGAAATCTGCATTTGTGCTTGCCGCCGCAGCCAGGAAGCCCCCTTACTCTCCCAGCTTTCCCCCAAAATATTTTGCACTCCTGCTTATAAATGCTTGACAAGCTCAAGCCCGTCGTCCAGCTCGACTCGGTAATGGCGATCAGCAAGACGGTGGGCTGGCTCCGGGAGCAGCTGGAGACCCGCAGGGACGGCCTGCTGGTGATGGACTGCCGGGCCCAGGAGCTCTACGAGTCGTCGCACGTCGAGACGGCGATCAACGTGGCCATACCCAGCCTGATGCTCCGCCGGCTGAAGAAGGGCAACCTGCCGGTCCGGTCGCTGCTGTCCAACGGGGAGGACCGGGAGAGGTTCGCGAGGCGGTGCAAGACGGACACCATCGTGCTGTACGACGAGTACAGCCGGGAGTGGAACGAGAATGTGGACGGAGGATCAGTGCTGGGGTTACTGCTGAGGAAAATGAAGGACGAAGGCTACAAGGCCTTTTATCTGGAGGGTGAGTGAGGTTCATTCACATTTTTGGGCCCCATGTTTCATTCACTCGCTTTCTTTTTTTTTGTTGTTGCAGCTGATTATTGCAGTGGAAGCCAGCTCATATTCACTTGTAACTAACTGTGCTTTTACTTTTCCAGGTGGCTTCAGCAAATTCCTGGCAGAGTATCCGGTTCTGTGCGAAACCAACCTGGAGGGTTCCCCCAACAGCAGCAGCAGCCCCCCCACAGCCCAGGTGCTGGGCCTCGGCGGGCTGCGGATCAGCTCCGACTCTTCGGACATCGAGTCGGACATCGACCGGGACCCGAGCAGCGCCACGGACTCGGACGGCAGCCCGCTGTCCAACCCGCAGCCCTCCTTCCCGGTGGAGATCCTGCCGCACCTCTACCTGGGCTGCGCCAAGGACTCCACCAACCTGGACGTGCTGGAGGAGTACGGCATCAAATACATCCTCAACGTGACCCCCAACCTGCCCAACCTCTTCGAGAACGCGGGGGAGTTTAAGTACAAGCAGATCCCCATCTCGGATCACTGGAGCCAGAATCTCTCGCAGTTCTTTCCTGAGGCCATCAGCTTTATTGGTGAGTAATCCCGCAGAGCTGAAAACACATCTGCAAACTGTAACACCCGGACATCTGCCTTGGGTCGCTTACGCGCTCTTTCACTTTTAGGATCGTAGAGAATTAGGAAGGACAGGAAACGGATCTTTTGTGATTGTTTTTGAATATGTGAAAGAGCATAATCTTATCAGTGCGATATGCCTTATCGCTGCCAGGAAGTTCTTGTGTTCTTATTGTGCAATTGAGATTAGGTGAGGTGTCCCTGGCAGTGGTTTTATCAGTCCATCGGGCAGGGACACACAGAGCAGGCAGATTAAGGCCATTGTGTTGAGGCACAGTAACGCAAGTCTGCCTCTAATGGCGCACTGACCAAAATGCACTGCGTACAAATGATTTGACTTCAATGGAAGACATCCTGGCCTATCTGTTTCCCTGGGGCTTGTGTAATTGCAGCACAAAGGGCGACGCTGAAACCGGAGAATAGGGGAAAGTGAGGAAGGGAGGGTGGTAATTCGAGCGGAATAGGAAGGAAGTGGCATTGAAAGTAATCTAGGACATGGCATTGCTACCCCCCCTCCCCTTCTTCCTCCCTCCACATCACAAAAGGGGCCATTTACAGGGCCTGTTGACATCCTGTTCGCCTTGACAGGGTGCCCTCATGACTCCTACATTTACACGCCCAAATGGCACCATTGTCAGAGCAACCCTGGTGAGCGGAAGAATGGTTTAATAGACTGTAATAGTCAATTTCCCAGCTGGCTACCCTAGACCAAAACAAAAACCAAATAAATAAAAACGAAAGAATGTCAACTCTGTTTATGTGCAGTAGCTCCTGTTTGTTGAATGACTCGGCCGGGAGATAGTCAGGATAAAAATGTCTGCTGCTTTCTCTCCCTGGATCTGTTCCAACGTCTAACACAGTTTGACTTAAATGCTGCAAATGTTTATCACAAGTTTTGTTCTGTGTGCCTAAAAGGGTACATATCGCATTATTATAGCATTATGTAAATGATCAATGTGTGGCTTACAAAGTGAAAAACACCAGACATCCACGGCTTGAAGAATCTGAAATGAGAGAAGTGATGCGTTGGTAAAATATAGATTAGATATTTCCAGCTTTCGGGCTGTTGATTAGACGAAACAAGTTTGAATCCGGGATGACAAAAAGTTCTAAACCTTGTTGGAGCTTCCGAGAAAGGTCAATAACATGTTCGCCCTTTTCTCTTTCTTCCAGATGAAGCTCGGGCCCAGAAGTGTGGCGTCCTGGTCCATTGCCTGGCCGGCATCAGCCGCTCAGTGACCGTGACGGTGGCCTACCTGATGCAGAAGCTCAACCTGTCCATGAACGACGCTTACGACATTGTCAAGATGAAAAAATCCAACATCTCGCCCAACTTCAACTTCATGGGCCAGCTCCTGGACTTTGAGCGCACGCTGGGTCTGAAGAGTCCGTGCGACAACCGCATGGCGCCGCCGAGCCAGCAGCTCTACTTCACCACCCCGACCAACCACAACGTCTTTCAGCTGGACCCCCTGCAGTCCACGTGAGGCCCGCTGTCAGAACTCCTCGCCCTGCTGGAGGTTTAGCGGACCTCCTGTTGAAAAAAATTCTCTTGCGACCTGGCTCTGGACGTTTCTGACAGCTGGTTTGAGGAGACAGCTGCTGAGCGTGGTTACCGGAGGGTCTAAGCAGCCTGGCCAATACGCAGCTGCTGTTGACTAAACGAGGAGAGACAGTAAAAGAGACTGAACAGAGTCAATTAACATGTGAAGATTCTCTCTACAATCATATTTTGCAGTCAGACTTCTACAGTCTTTTCTCTTTGTAATTGTATCTGAGGAAACTCAAGGTGATTTGTTGGACAGCTTTCTGTTATGCTTCAAAGTTCCTAGGCTGGTGTGCCAAAGAGACATGATTGCTCAAAGTGGACAGATTAATTCAATCTTTTTGTATGTTTGTTTTGGGGTCAAAGCTTGGCTTCCCCCATGACTTCAGGGTGCATTGTCTCCTTCATCTTCTGTGAAGACTTGCCTGTGTGGGGTTGAAACACCCTGGCTTTCGAAGGCACACTATATACCAGACTCAATTTTACATTTGTGGAGTCTTTTCAAACATTTATACATTGTGTATATATCTTAATATAAAAGACAGTGAAAGCCTTGCTTTAGTATATACCCTATGGATGTGGGTACTTTTGACTGTTTCATATTCTAGTTTTATGTAAGCAAACTACATACTGATCATTATGTTTGAGTTGATAATGCCAAAAATCAATAGGCTTTCCGAGAATTGTCTAAAAATGTGTACCTACATATATATATAAATATAAATGTAAATATATATTTGTATATATATATATATATATATATATATATATATGTGTGTGTGTATATATACATATTTGATAATTGCTTTACATGTGAGTTTAGCCTTGTTTTTGCACCCATCCCCTAACAAATCAGTCACCATGGTTGTTTGCCTTACTTGCGCTCACAGGGTTTGTGTTGCACATTAGCCTTCAGGGGGTCACAATTTTTTCAAACTCCCCATACCATCCCGTATTTAAATTTTTTACACACAAACAAAAACCAAATCAAACCCTGAGCAGTTTTGTTTAGCAGTATTTAATTCGGCACCATACAAAAGCTACTGTTTGCGAAGGCCAAATATGTGTGGTCTGGATCTCTGGGGGGGGGGGGGGGGTTAATGTGAGTAATCCTGACCCGTGCACAAGGGTTAAAACTCTGACATGTGGACAAAGCTGGGAGCTTTGCTTGCCTCGCCTCTTCAGGGAAAATTCTCAGAAATGCAGTTTTTATTTGTAAAGATGAAAGAGATAGAATCCAGAGCTTTGCATGGTTGTCTCCCCCCTGCCCCACCCACAGAGAAGGCCTCTTGCATAAGGAAGCCATCACAGGTGACCTCCTCCCACCCCCTTCACACTCCTCTCTTACGAATGTAAAGAAAAAATAACTTATTAATAAATTGCTATTTTGTCTACAGTTTCTGCTTCTTCTGACTGTTTGTCCATTGACACGCTTGTTTGTGTTTTGTCTGCTTCCACAGTAACACATTTTATGTAACTGTTTCCTCACATCTGAGTGTTAACCAGCAGGCCGAGTCACGACAACAGAAACCGTTGCCATGAATCACGAGGCTGTTCACAGAGCTCTCGCTTTCCATTAACTACAACACTCAAGACATCTCCCTGTTTTCTCTCCTACTCAAGAGTTAGCACGTCCTGTCACATGACGCTTGTGTAACAAAGCGTCGTGAACACTCTGTTCTTTGTGACAATCACAAACCGATAAAGGCTACTCAACAGGTGCAAAGTGATTCTAGTCACACGGTAAACAGCCCAACTGGTTTTTCCAGGTGCTGCTGGTCCACAGTGAGGGCTCTGAGTTCACACAAATATTTGACAGGCTGCCTCCTGAAGGTGGGGCCTGTACGTTCAGCCCTGAAAGGAAGCAGAAAGTAACTAGATGTTGTGTTATCTGATAGCGAGACTCGCAGCCTGTACCAGCTATGACCTGGAGACTGAGTATAAGATGACCCTCAGTGTGCAGGTGAGGGGGAGGAGCTTTGTCTTTGCCTGCAAACAATGACTTGCTTCACATCTGCATTCCCATACAATCTGATTAACACCAATGGCTGTGCTTTTGTGTGTGCGGAGTGTTAACTTTCTGCAGTGTTTAGAAAAGAGCAAGGAAAGCGTTAAAATAACATAGAACACTGTTTGGTTTTGATAAGGAAGCTACAAAGACTGACTCAGACAAACAGCTTTTTTTCTCCACTAAGCCTTTAATATGGCCAGCATGTATGTTCTTGTAATTTAAACCTAAAGCCATGGGAGAGAACACAAACTGCAGTTTCATTGGGACTTCTGCTAAGAATGTGACGGTAAATGTTAAGTGCAGTCAGTATGTGGGCAACAAACAACTTCAGCATGTAGGGTTTCACAAAACAGTGCTTTTGTGCCAGCCCTGTACAATGAAACATACAATACTGTGCAAAAGTCTTGAACTTGCTTCCAAGCAGACATACTCTCTTGTAATCTTTTAAAGTGATCTTGAGCAATAGGTCTCCAGGCTTTCTCAAGGCCTTTTAAGGTTTTTCTTTGGACATTGGCTAATTTTATCACTCATTTTCAGTCCAGTCCATGTAGCTGACCATTTTTGGAGGAATGTTTTTTTTTTTGTTTGTTAAGCCACTTGACTTAACATAAAAAAGTCACTTCATCTAAGTGGATTTTGAGGCTACACAAAACAGGCAATATAGCAAAGAACCAACTTTATATTGTATCTTTAGGCACTTGACGGACATGACAAACATGAAATAGCATTTTTGTCACAAAAGATGATTTCTAAAGAGCTATTTGCTGAAAACTTGGCATATCTCAGCATGGTGGGAAGTTTGTTCTTAAAAATTTTGAGGAAACTGGACAAGTGCAGAACTAAAAAAAAGAAGTGTTTAGACTTCAGTTGATCCATCTAGTGTTCACTGAGGCCTCATCAGAAATGGTTTCCAAGGAAGGGTCGCTATCAAGAAGCCATTCTTAAGGAAGGGAGAAGGGGATAAAAGGCTGAGGTATGCCAAATGACACAAGAAGCTAAAGTCATGCATCAAATATATCTCTGAGGCAAATACCTGGATTAGATAAGTGATAACAAATGAAGTAAGTAGAAAAAGGATCTCTTTTTCTGTATCTTTTTTAGATCTTAACAGGAAATCTGGCAGGAAGCTCAACAGTATTAGTAAATTATTGATGATATACCAAAGAGCCAAACCTGCACAGTCATATCCTGATGGAAATGGTTTTCTAAAAAGAGATATGTTTCAAGAGGTGTCTGTTCTCTGCCTTTTCAGGTGACATTTTCCCCCTCTAGAATACAAACCACCTGTAAAAGCGACTTTTTCCTCATTCGGCCATTCAGTTTCGGGAGGGATTTCAACCCTTTGGTGCATAGTGGTCACCTTAGTTGGCAGCTTTTTTCCTAAATGTAGTGGTTTAGAAAATGAATATAGACTATATTATAATGGTTTCTAAGATGGAACTGCCTGTCAGCCACGAGAAAGCTCTCTACTGCACCACTCCATTGAGGTTTCTTCAGTGGTTGGTCATTGTAACTGCAAGTTAATTTACTCTGAATCCAAGATGGCTGAGAGACAGCCACACTTTTTGAGTACTACCGGAATATCATGTCAGTCCTTATATTTCAGAAGAACCCTGGAAGTTTTGCCAAGTTATCCATAAAAAAAAAAGAAATAAAAGTGCAGTACCTTTGAAAACGTGTTTCTATGAGTAAGAATTCAGAGACACACAGGAATGGATTTTGTGAAAAATGTAGGCCTATGTCTGCCCCTTGTGCTGTGTACAGCCTTAGAGATGGTGCCCATTAATTACAGTGTGGGCAAAACATCTCTGGCTTATTACACATTAAGTGAATCAACATTAATTCATTACTTTTTAACCTGCAACCTGCTAAATAGTTTTTAGGCTCATATAGACTGCTTAATACACTCAGTGGCAGCCATAGTCACAACTTTCCCTCAAGATTAATGCATTAATACAGTAAATGTAACAACCCCATCTATGGTATGTTGAAACTGACCCTGATCCAGTTTATCTGAATTGCTGAAAGACAGTCATAGGAACAGAGAAAAAAACAACAACTGCAAAACCCACACTGAAGGCGCTGGATGGACATTACATTGCTCCCTCTGAGCTGAACATCCTTTTGCAAGATATGAACATCATCCACTGCAGACCATTTATGTCTGTACCAAAGTCAAAGTTGTCCATCCCATACATGTTCATCTTATCAGGTCTGACATTGCAATACCTGGAGCCACACCCTCCTATGATGTGTATCAAATTTTTGTAATGCCCACAGACAGGAATTAAAGTTGCATTATCATCCTTTATTTAGGAAAATTTCTTTAGAAAAAATCTTGTACTAACATAATACAGTCAAATTAAAATAGCTTTAAGTACTAGCCAGCTAATATTTTCTAATTCAGACAGTTGTAAAATTGTGTTATATATTATATTGTAAAATACATGTACAGTACTCTCCATATAGGTAAAACAGTTAAATGTCTCTCAAGTAAAAATATTCATTGGGACCTGATTAATATTATCAACAATATATGGCTAACAGTACAATCGTGTTTTAAGCAACACTTAAAAATTGCAACAGAGGAAATTTTTTCAACTTGGGGAAAATGTTCTTAGCTTTAACAACTTTAAAAATGTAGTAAACAGTAAGTTTGCCTGCATTATACAACAGGTGCAAATGTCTAATGATTGAAAACTGTACTATCAAATGATTTTTGCATTAAATTTGAAAGTGGAATATCTGTGAGATGGCTAAAGTCTGGCTCACTCACTAAAGGGCCCAAGAGCAGACGCTGACACAGGAAAACAAAACCAGGAGAAGTGATGAGCCAGAGAGTGGAGCCAGGAGAACGGGAAAACTGAGAGGAGAGGGAGATGGTTAGTGTTGATCTGAGAGAGTGATTTATCCAGGTAATGGTTTGGGTTTATCCTAACTGAGTCCAGAGTGGAGGGAAGGATGCTGGCTGTGGTGCAGAAGGTTTTGAGACAGTGGTGGGGTGAGCAGGTCGGTGTCTCGGAAACCACAGGAAAATGCTGAATCCATAGCTTGGAAATCCAGAGTGAGGTGGGCAATGGAGGAACAGACACTGGGAACACAGGAGGACAAGGTAAATACACAAAGGAAGATTCTTTAACAAGAAGAACAGAAACCGGCCGAATTACCACTGAGGTAGTGAGACAATTGGCGAAGACTGGTTGCTCCTGCAGATCCTTAAGAAGGCGTCTTGACGAGGGCAGGTGAGGAACAGGTGAGAGCAGAAGCTAAACCAGATTCCGCCTCCGGCTTCCTGGAGAACCATCTTAACCAGACCTAAGATCCAGGAACCAAACAAACACCACAACCAAGCATGATCGTTACAATCTGCTCTTGTGTCAAATTAAAAGTCTTTGGGATTTACTACATCAAAAGTTTCACAGTAGGGAGCCATTGCATGAAGTCAGTATATTTAAATGTTTTTTATTAAATCTTTAACTCCTCACTTCTTCATACATCTTAGGCCTCGCGATGGACTGAAGCTGTTGGGGGTATACCCCAACCCCCCCACCCGCCCAGTGGCAACTGGGATAGGCTTCAGCCCGAGCTGGCCGACCCCGAATTTGATTAAAGGACAAGACCGTTTTTTTTACATTGGGCCCTTGATTTCACATTATAACATGATGTTCTACTCACCCCTGCTTGTTGTTGGTCATTTGGAGCTGTTCCGAAGATATTCGAGAGGGTCTGGCTGCTCTCTTGAGATATTCGGCCATGAAACGGTTTCCTATGGGCAATGTTATACAGGCACAAATTATGCTGTTTATAATTTATTAATTACTGTACACTAGCTCTGATAACGTGAAGGTGCGTCGTAAAGTGGGTGTTACTGACGTCATCATCGTGCTACTACCACAGACAGCCCACAGACCCACTTTACGACAAAAATTCAAAATTACAGTAACCCGGATTTTTTTAAGTAAGCGACGCACCTCCACGTTATCAGTGCTAGTGTACAGTAATTAATAAATTATAAACAGCATAGTTTGTGCCTGTATAAGCTTGCCCATAGGAAACCGTTTCATGGCCGAATATCTCAAGAGAGCAGCCAGACGCCTCTCGAATATCTTCGGAGCAGCTCCAAATTACCAACAACAAGCAGGGGTGAGTAGAACATCATGTTATAATGTGAAATCAAGGGCCCAATGTAAAAAAAACGGTCTTGTCCTCTAAGCAGGCACAGAAAATAGATGGATGGATGTACGTTTTTAATACCAAACTCAATTATTTCTAGAAGGAACAACATTCTCACTCCCAACTCGTCACATACTGATGCTCTGTCAAGACCTTTTCATGTCCGCTTTCACCACACCGTGTACACCCTGTACCGTTACTTTTCAAAGCACAAGGAACTCCTTTAAAGCTGCATATTGCCAAGTGCAAACAGCAACAGGAAAAGTTCATTCGACTGTGCTGGCATGTAAATGAGTAACAGACTGTGGAAGGGAGGAGGGGCGAAGACACTTGACTCCTGAGCACAGGACTCGTGTTCAAGCCCAACTTTAAGGCAGCTGTTTCAATTCTACTATTTCTGCAATGTGTTTTGCATCCATGCAATCCCATTTCATCACAAAAAACTTTAGATTCACTGTAGTAGTCCAGCCTGGTTCACTCCGAACAGACTGGACCTCATCTGAGTGAAATTAATATTTCTAAAGAATGTGCTCCCAATATGAATAAGGGTTATCTTGACATTCTCCAGCAGACTAATGAGCCATTTTGTTCTGAAAGGTATAGTTTGTTTTTGGATGCTGTCTATGCATAAGTCCTTTACACCAACTGAGCTGTCACAGAAACCTAGATTTCCATTGACAGCCCTTGTGTCAAGTCTGAAGCACTTCCTACTGCGAGCTTGTTTGTTTGAGTTGTGGAATGTTTGTTGCCCCATTTTGGGAGACTCTCATTTGTGGCAAATGGTTTATTTACTTGTTGACAACTGCTGCAGTTGTGTATCCCTCAGCCTTTTGGGTAGTAAGTATACTGGTCTTCCTGTGTACTTTTTTTCTCCCTTTTTACTTGTTGAAGACAATCTGAAGTATTTGTATTCAGTTGTTCGTAAGACAAAAAAGTCCTTATATCAACTTAGTAGCAGTACAGTTGATGAGATGTGAAATTTTGGAATCATTTCACAAACATTGCACAATGGTGTACTACAGTAGGTACAATTGTTCACAGCAAAAACGAACTTCTCCTTCAAGTAATAGAAATTGGAATACAGTTTATCCTTTGAATGGTGTTACATTGACCACCCCCTTTTCTGTCTTCTCAAACCCCAGCTGGTGGAGGCGGATGGCCACCCTTCCTGAGTCTGGTTCTGCCAGAGGTTTCTTCCTGTGAAAAGGGAGTCGTTCCTTTCCACAGTCGCCTCAGGCACGCTCAGGACGGGAGATTGGACTAGTTTCGGTGCAATCTGTTGGTTTCCTTAGCTAGGAAATTGTTTTTGAATTGGCTCTATATGAATGAATTGGATTATTTTATAAATAATTATAATTACAATGAACTGAATTCCAATTGGCTTGAATTGGACTTTATTATTTAAGTGCCTTGAGATGACATTTATTGTATTTGGCGCTATATGAATAAAACTGAATTGAATTGAATTGAATATACACATTTAATGCTGATACTGGTCGAAGCTTTCTTTGCAAGGCATCTAGATTCTCATGAAGTCCACAAGATCACAATCATGATAGGTAAATGTACACAGCATTTACAATACAATAGGAGAGGTTCCCCAAAGCGAGATGAAATTGCTTAAGAACATCGTGACAGATGTGGCTGATGTAGTGATGTACTGATGTGGATTAAATCTATGAACCTGAGGGTGAAGGTACATATATCTCTAACAGCCTGGATATCATCAATCAAACTTAAACCCAAGTATAGCCAAGCCTGGGAAGCTTTTATTCTTAGAATGGGCTGATATGATGTCATGGCAGGGGTGTGATTGACAGTTAGGGCAGGGGTATGTCCGGCATGCCAAGCATCCCGGGTGCTCTCATGGCTGTTCTTCCTGTCTTTAGCTTGGCTTTTCGTGGCTTTAAAGTCACGAATTAAAGGGCACAGGAAACAACAAGGGCTAATATTAGATAAGCATGTGGATGGGTTTGGCAGACCCCATCAGCACCTTCATCCCCACAGTGTGGCTGCTGTGACAGGGCAGGCCATACAGGGATTTGGAAACACATATGGCTGGTACATGGTGAAGGCTATCCCGCTGGATGGTATGTGGGCATGTGGTTGAATTGATGATAGGCTTGAAGTTAGATGTACAGTAGTAGAGAGGTGAGGCAGAAATGAGCTCTTTGTTAAACTGCAAGGCTTATGACTCAAAAGAAGTTCATGTAAGATCATTGAATAAGCAAAGATTTTATATACCTGAGAAAAACTAATGAAAAGCAAATTGTGCAATGTTTTCCATATGACTGGACTGTTGTTGTTTCAACCTAATGTCAGAGTGAACAGAAAGAAATAGGGGTTCTGAAACAGTCACGTTACCAAAAAAAACAATGCATTATTAACCACTCAACAAAACATAAATGATTAAAACAAGCAATGAGAAATTTTGGTTTAAAAATCAGGACAAATTAAACAGTATCCTCTGCTCTGAGATTCTGGGGGCGTGCCCCGCTTTGGCCACCGACTGACCTAACCCAGAGCAGCTAAAATTAACCACACTCACAGGGCAAGCAGGGCACAGTTTCTGCTAACTGCGCCAAATTGCTAAGGTGGAAAATCACAAATGCATATGGCATATATTTAATAATTTGGTCACCTTCTGTGGATCAAGTTATTGTTAAATTTCCACGAAATACACTCACATGGTGTGTAGACTATATTTTGCAGAGCCAAGCTGTCAGCATGGTGAGCACACTAGCAGGAAAGGGAGTGAGCCAATTTAGCTATGATGATGTGTGGCAGTGGTGTATCTGTTAATCCTATCTGTCTTTGGTGAAAGTTTGTAAAACTACCACCAGGTACTCTTCATCACCATGGCTCTGCACAAAGTCAATCCACCAAGTGTTCACTTCCTCATGAGTTGTGTCAGTAGCCCTCTAACCTTCACAAAATGAATCAATAGTTTTTTTTTTTTCACACAAGGTGTGTATTACTCTTGTGTATTGAGGTTGTGGGGCTAAACTTGGCACGCCTGTTAATCCTCTGCTAACAGTTCCTGTCCCTCTTACCCTTAAGCGACAGCATGTTGACAGCAGCCTCCACCCCCTTCACATCTCCCTCTCCCATCCATCCTTCCATCAACCCCCCACCCACCTGTCTCATGTCACATTGCTTCCCCCTCATCCTCTCCAGCAATTTCCTGTTGCCCTCGCAGATCGTGTTACAAGTTCCAAAATTGCAAAAGCAGACACATGCACACACAGTGTACAAGCTCTTTCTCCAAACACACAAAGGCAAAAAAGGGCACGAACACTCACACACTCAAACACATGCACTCCCCTGCATGCAAGTCAAGCTATCATTTCCAGTGCCTTGACATTGACAATCCTCATAATTTTGTCTTTTACACTATTACATTTCTAACTCAGTATTTTTCAGTCCGTGCCACCTCCCTTTTCTCTCCATCTCATATTGTATATATGAACGTATAGATACGTACACAAATACACTTTCTGCGTGATTTACGCTCAAATAGAACATACACAAATCTCTCAGTACATTGAACAACTACTGAAAATAATAGACTTGGAATAAGGTTTTTGGGTTGAAAATTGTTACATGTTAAGATTTGAAATTGCGTGTGTGTTAAACAACTAAATATTGCAGAAGGCTTTTTTTTTTTTCTAGATTTACCTTTGTTAAGAAATTGTCCTAATTGTTTTTTTGAGGTTAAATTGTACAAAATATGGGCCAGAAAGTACTTTTTATATTTTAATAAGCAAATCAACATAATAATCCTTCCAGAAAATTGTGTTTAAAATGTCCTTATAAGTCTAAAAGGAACCCTGACAGACGTCAGTGGATGCTTTTCTGAAAAAAAAAAAGATGTGGGTCTCAAAGTACAATTTTTTAATAAACGTACACAAAATATTTAAATACAGTAATTAATGGTACACATGTATTACTACAAGTTATGCTATGTATATCCCTGGTTTGGCCCATTTCTGTTGATGAGAATGCATTTTTTTATTAGCATTTGTTGCTAACTTACAGCTACACTGCTAAACTATTTCCCTCTCAGATCACTAGAGTAACTCTAAATCTATATATAAAGCTGTTTTTGGTATGACTGGAGGATTAGCTTCAATATGTTTACGTTTATTGCATTAAATGCCCAGGTTTTGTCAGGTAATGCACGTAACCTCTCCGGGTGCCCCTTCTTGGTCAGGGATTCCTGTTCAAACTGGTATAGTTGCTCAGTTCTGTTAGAGACAGTCATTTTTTGTCCAAAACCTTTATTCTTCTCCTGTGGCTGGCTAAGCGGTTGTCGTTCAAAGCTTTTGCCTTTCTCAACAACAACCCCAGGAAGGGAATGGAAAGGGTGGGCTGGGATGAGTAGCTGCTCACCTCACCGTGAAGGGAGTAGGTGGGCGGGGTGAGTAGTCGCTCACTCTTCACCCCTCAAAACAGCTTGGTCTTAGGAGTACAATTTCAGTAAGGTTGCTTAAACCATGAGATATTTTGTTCAAAGTCTGCCTCATAGATTTCAATAAGACCTCAGGAAATTTTGTAAACCTGTTAAAAAAGGTATAATATGTTATCTTTAAAATAAGCCCAACAATTGCCTATTTTATTGTTTCCAAGTTCATTATCTATATCTCTCCTATCCTGAATTTCTGTAAAGTCTGAGTTGACTAGTGTGCCCCCAAGTGGAATCATCCAGTTATAGATATAATACAAAGGCAACTATGTGAACAGTTATACTGACAGTGTACATACATTGTAAGTATAAGACAGTGTAAGTACATACTTAATTTTACATTTGCAAATGCACCATTCACCATTCCAAATCACCATTCAGCTAACTCAAAGATGAAGAGATTTTGTCTATTCTTAAATGTACGATGAGAATTTCTTAAATGTCCCACAGAGAAAGTTGAAGATCACAGAATATCTTAAAGCTATGGTAGGTAATCCTAGAGAGCTAGCAAGAGAGCTAGCAAGATTCGAAAGTGTCCCCTCCTCTAAGCTCCACCCCCCCCTCCCCATTCCGTCAGTGCTTCATCCAAAGCCGGTGGAACCGCATGCGCACATGGAGCAGGGAGCCGGCAGAGGGGGGCGTAGGCAGAAAGCAGAGGCATCTGATTGGTTTTTTGTAGGCGACCAATCCGAGATCAGCGTCCCGCTGATCTCGGATTGGTCAGCTTTTTCTCAGTCCTGCAGCTGCCACAGAGGTCTGATTATTTTCGTCCCTTTTTCTAAATACATCTTGTATAGATTTCTCTCAGGATAGACGGACCATTTCACCCAGTATTACAAAATGTGTTTCTGAACAGGATTACCTACCATGCCTTTAAATGTTTTCTCCTACACTTCATAGCATGGTGGTTTTGAATGTACTTGGGTCAATAAATCGATTCCTCTCGACTTAGGGCCATTGGGACCTGGCTCAAGAAAAAAAGAAAAAGAATCTTGCTCTTACACTCCTTTTCAAAAAGTATGTCTTTCTGCGATCTGTGTTTGTTCTGCCCCAAAACCAGTTTGTTCCGCAATGTTGTAACGTCACATGTAGATAGATAAAAAACACTGCCCATATCCAAGTCAACCATCTTGAAGCTGAGAATCTAATCCTTCAACCAATCCAAAAGGCCTACCTACCAACCTATAATACCTACCTTCAATTTATCAAATAAATTCTACTAATCTAATGTTTTCAAGAAACTTTTTTTGTGCATTATTGGCAAAACAAAGTTCACATATTTTCCATGTTATTTTGATAACATTATTATTATTTTTTTGCATTAGACAAAGTATCCAAAGCACCGTTTGTTGAATATTTATTGAGCAGCTGTAGTTTCAGTGCTGCAAACCCACATCACAGCTAAGTGTGGCCAGATTGACATTGCAGCATGGTTGTCTTCTTCTCCTAAGTCCTTGAGAATTTTTCCCACTCATGACGTTTTTCATCAGGGTCAGAAAAAAGAAGTCAGGAAAAGATGATTGCACATCATTTCTTTGAATATTTGACCACACCACAATATTGTTTGTTGGAATCAGTACCTAGGATTTGCCATTTTTCCATTATTTTTCTGATTACAGAGGGTTAAGGGCCGTGTATACTCTCGCAGCAGTGTGTCGCAGTGAGCTTGTCGCAGACATGACGCAGTTATTTTTGATTTATGCCCAATTTTGAAGCGCGGTCTGCGCTATGTTAATTCCACGCCACACACGCAGACGACCTGATTTCCGACCATAAACCGCCCTTTGTTCGCCATAGTTTCTGTGCAGGACTCAAGAGGTGCACAAGTAGTCTTGCGCCTCCCATCTGCACCTGCAGACCTCCACAGGTTTGCAAGACAGGCTTTATGATCATAAACACTCCATAGTCCTGTCTGTGCTACTCCTAACCAACAACTCACTTTATAGTTGTATTTTATCCTTTTAAAAGTTCTAGAAAATTTGATGTTGAAAAGACAAATTTATTTTTAAAAAAGTCCAAGAAGCATAGGTTGTTCTGAAAGTCACTGAGTAATCATGAACCATATATTGACCAAAATGATAAGGATTATAATTCTAGCCAAAATCAAGTAGGCCCATTATCGGTTGAAAGATTGCAATGTATAAAGTACAGACATTTGTGTTTTTGTTATTAACATGCGTCAGTGCTGTTAAAGCTAGTACTTGTGTCATCAACATCTGTGAACCCACCCACGCGCTCTGGAATTCTGGAAAAGAATGTCTGCAGATGGGTGGGGGGATTTGGGGGTTCAAAATGAAGAGGGTTGTTCTGGGAGTGTTTTGCTCTCCACATCTCCATATGCGAGTGTATGTTCCTGTGTGTACAGTATAATAATGTGTTCTGTGTCACAGGCATTCAGCCCACGCAATTTCCACAGCGAGGCAGTTGTGTTCTTCTGGTGCGACTTCAATCCAGTTGAATCTGTTCCCCGAAAACAGTTTGACATGATTAGCAAATTGGTTTTATTTTGTTTTATGGAAATTTTTAACCTTCTTATCTTCAAACCTAAAATCAAGATGAGACTTGCAACATTCAACTTGTGAAATTTACAGGATCTGATAAAGTTATCCATATGATGTTTCCCAAAATTAAACTAAAAAACTGTTCAGTTTTTTTACCTCTTTGTATGCACGGTATTGTGTTAGCCCTCTTAGCACAAACTGTTAGTGGGTCCGTCTGATAGTAAATTTAATATATTTAGTTTACATTCAGTTAAAACAGTTTACGGCTTTGCCTCATAATTCAAATCTTTGATATCCTGTTCTGACAGCTTGCTGTGGATAGAATTGACATTTCCTTCACATTCACTAACTTAACGTAGACTTTTTGACTGGGAAAAAAATGGCAGATGGTGTAATGCGTTAAGGAAACTGTCAGTGGGAGCATTCATTTCCAAACTGCACGTCTGCGGGCGGCTATCTGCAGTGTGAAAGACAACATATCTGTGTTTGGTTGCTGACACAGTTCTCTGAGCTACATGTGGAGGTTAGATTGCAAATGTAAATTTTATTTGAAAAAAAAAAGCTCAAGTGCGAATCAGATGGATTTGCAGCATGCTGACACAGCTGGCTACACGTGCTGCAGTGAGCTGTCCTAGATACAGACATAGCTCTGGGGGAAAAATCTGAGTCTCATCTTATACTGTGATATGCTTTTACCATTATAAGAATCAAGGTGTAACCAGCTTGGGTGCGAAGGGGGAGCAGGTGTTTTATTGGAAAATTGCTATTTTTTTTCTGAATGCAGAAGCTTCTATTTTAGTTTAAAAAAAAATAAAATAGATACTACATGTTTCCTCATGTGTAAACTAAGAATGAAGACCCTGTAAGCGTCCTATAACTGCTTGCATGGGTTTTACTGTATGATTTCAGCCAGAGCCACACTTTGCTAAGCCCCAAAGATTGTTATTTTTTAGTAAAAGAACTCTCATAAAACCATTGCACACTGAGAACAAGGTCTAAAATGCAAATACTTTATTTTCTATGAAACTGTGTTCAATCTCTTACCAGCCACTTATACTATCAGACTTAAACATTTAAAACTATCTTTCAGACTTTTTTGAAATCAGCGAATTCAGCCTGTCGTGAGTCAGACTGGAGGCTTATGAAACCTTTCCTTTATAAACTATCTTTGGCTGCTTCATAGACCTTGAGTCACTGTGTCCTTCTGCCTATTCAGCCACTAGAAGAGGCTTCAATGATATTTCTGTTATTGCTCTGTGGGAGAAAAGAGATGGAGAGAGCAGGGTATAAAGAGAGAGAAACAGGTAAAAAAAAGAGAGCCCAAAAGAAGCAATGTTTAACAAAGGGTGATCTCTAACCGCAGTGAATCATCGGCGCTGTCTCCATCGGGCCCACGCAGCCAGCTCAAGGGGTGTATAAATAGTCATTATAATTTAAAAGGCGTTTTAAAAATGTCAGAATGAGAGAGACAAGGCGAGCAAACATCACATTCCGCCCACACATGCAGACCTGCTATTAGGCCCACTTACTGTAACTGCTTAAGCCTCTGTTTACACTTTCAGTATCGCGTCAATCGTGTCCAACACATGTCTAGGGTAAGTCTAACCATGATGCAGGAATATGTCAACATATAAACTTGTAGACTTAGTCTTTGGATTAAGACTGGAAACAGGCAAACAGCTCAGCAGCGTTCTTTTTATTGTTGCCCTATTTAGCAGCTTCATAGCGATGAGAGTTTTTCAGGAAATCACTGCGTCCGGACAAGAAATACTCCAGCATGTTACCCCAGTTATCACATCTCTCTTTAGGTTTCAGCGGAAGAGAGATAGAGTGCTTTAAAGGTAGTGGTAGACAGAACTGAGCCAGACCATCTGTTTCACCAGTCTTTTATCTCATCAATTTTCTGTGGGATGTGAACATATCTGGGCCTCTCAGTGACTGGAAGTAAAGAAATATTCAATTTGTTAATTAGCTATGAAAAGGATATTTTCAAGGGAAGCCAAAATATGTGGGATTTCATTGGAAAAACAATACAAGAAGATTACATACAGAGTAATTTGACTTCCAACTTCTTCTGTTCTAAGGTAAGATAGATAAAAGTTTAACTTATCCAAAGTTAAAACAGTTGATAGTCACTTAAGACTGAAACAAAACGTCTTGTTCAACTTTAACTTTTTTGTTGACTGGATTAAATAACTCAACAAAAATTTGTGGAAAATATAAGTTGTCTGTATTTCTGAATGATCTTACTTGGTTGTCAACATTGGCTGTGCATTTCGGCTGCATTTGACAAAATCAGGTTTTATCTAATATAAATTAGATATCAACAAATATCCCAACATCCTCGGTCCTTGTCTGACCAAAATACTGACAATGATTGTGAGCTACTGTCAGTCTACTTCCTTTCATCAAATGTATTACGGATATAAAAAAATTAGGTGTTCTAGTGATGTGGCAATTTCAATAGTTTCACACTTACACTCCTTACACTGCTGCCCTATATTAGGTAGTCAGTAATAACATCCTAGTCAGATCCTCCCTCCTCTTTTTTGCTGCTTTGGCTGTGTTGTTTCCGATCATCAATGTCCACCCACGGCAGGCTTCTGGCTCTTTAAGGAACAGGAAGTAAAAGTGGGTGATTAAGGCAGATCCAGGCCTTGCATTCCACTGTATCCAGCCCAGATATGACTAATACTGAGACAACAGTGCCACTTCAGTGATAGAGCAGAGGAAAAAGCTAATAAGGGAGACAGTGGGAGGAAATAGCACTTCAACACCTCAACATCCCAGCACACTTCGCCAACTCCTGGGTGATAAACAGAATACTTCACAGGATTGTTAACATCTACCAAAATTGATGCAGTATACTCATACTGGTAGTCCTGTCTTTGTACTTCTGTCATAATTCTGCTTTAATTGTCGACATTCCCAGCTCTGTTGTGACAGTAAATAATTAATTTGGTTGGAGTTCATTTTTGCCAAGTTTAATTCACTGGACATAGTTACACTTCTGTCTATAAGTAGGTTTGCAGCATGTATTCGCTCCAACACTGTTATACTGCCACTTTGTCAAGTCCCCACAGCTAAACAAATCATTGCAATTATATCACTTCTCAATGCCCAAGATAAAACTGAATCACGTTTTTTCACATCATTATATTGTATTATCATTGTTAAAGGTAGGGTAGGAGATCCTGGATTTTGAGTCCAGTGAAGCTGCATTTTGAAAATACACAGGTCAAAATTCCCAACCCCTTTCTTCAGTCTCCCCCCCGAAGCCACACCTCTAGAGTACATGAACGCGCAATGCTTGTTCACGAGCACGAAGGTGCACGAGCGCTGTTCTGATAGCAAGCATCGATTGGTTTGGCTAACTTTTGCTAACCTTTTCTCATGGCGGATTCACAGGTAAGAAAATACCTTTCAACATCATAATGCACCGTTTAATAATGCTAGTTGATAGCCAAGCTGGCTCTAGTTTAGCTTCCTGCCAAGCTTCTGGACGCGTAATTCGTTCACGAAGAAGGGTACGCGCACGGGGGGAAGGAGGGGGAGGGAGGAGCAGATTGCAGTTTGATAGACGCATCAAAATCCAATCATCGTTAACGGTCCGTTCAGTATGATTGGATAGTGTTTTTCCTGGATTGTTCGTTCTAGAGGCAACTTTTCATTTTTGTGTCAAAACTTTTAATTAATTGGTTGCAATGGGGGTGTGAAGAGTATTTCAAGCAATATGTAAAAAAATGCTCCAGAAAAAGAACCCCTACCCCACCTTTAAGTTATGTATGTCAAGCCCAACCAAATTCTCTTTCTAAACCTAAATAAATGATTTTGATCCACAAAAATAAATAATGGAAAGAGAAAAGAAAAACTGAAACAGACTAAAAACAAGGACTTAAAACAGTTAGGCATCAAATTAGTCTTTTGTTACAGTTCAACCCTTGCCTCTGCTCCGTTCATAAACGAACATTTTTCATAAAAGCAGTTATTTAAGCAGTTATTTACATGACATGTCCCAATAAAGATGCTGCATTAACCAAAATCAAGCTGAGGCTGGTTAGGGTTACATACATCGCTGAAGAGTATTTTAACTCATATATGTAGATATAAATATTTATATCTATATATATGAATAACTCTGGCAGATCATAATTGGCTTTGCCTTTGATATGTTGTACTGTATTTTACATGAGGGCTGCTGTTCTCAGGTCCAGTTTCTCACAGACATTTTGGACAGATCTGTAAACTTGATGCACCAGATGGTTAGCTACACAGGACCATCTGGGAAGTATTAATTGGAATGTTTTTGGCAAAGGGCAGACACTTTCAAAAAAGACATGAAAAATGAACCATCTGTCTGTCACCATTTTTCACAGGCTAGATCTGACCAATCACATCAACAGACTTGTGGATGAGTTAAATCAAACTCAATTGGGAGACAGAACAAAAACTTTTACTATCTTCCTTGAAATATTGTCCAGTTGTTATATTACTGATGGGTAACATCTACACTAACATCTTAAAGAGCCATCATTGTTGACTGTTATTGCACTAAATCTGCTCATAGCTGACAGCAGAGGACACTGATTTGACAACACAACTCGTCGTAGTTACAAATATGTGGCTTGGATTTTCCCATGATTGTTATATTAGACTCAATTGTGCTCAAAGATTTGTCAAATAAAAGTTACACACAAATAAAGACTTTACTTTTTGGTTTGTAACCTCTGAAACCAAATTGAGGCAAAGAACATTTGGTACAGCTTTTTGCTGTTCAGGTGGTTCAAGAGGTATAAAACAATTGCCATGTTCCACCGTACTAATACTAGTAAGTAAAACGTTGAAGTAGGAATTTTGAACACTACTATTATTTACTTTGGCTACTAAACAAGGACATGTTGATCATTAAATCATAGAGCAGTCAACACATAACAAACAAGTTAGCAAATAACCAATTTTACATTGTATCTTTAGTCACAATTGTTACTAGCACCATGCCAAGACATAAAGACACCATCTATGAAAAATACCAAAGATATCAAAGTTTGAGATACACTTAAAAAATCTTGGCATATCTTGGCATGGTATGCATTATGTACTTAAACAATGAGAAGAAACTGGACAAGTGGAAGACAAAAGAAGAAGTGGCAGGCCTAAAAAGCTATCTACAGCACATGAGCAGTGATGTGATGTGAAAAATCCAGCCAAGACCTTACACAGGACCTGAAGGGTGTAACTGCACCTTCAGTTGATTCATCTACTGTTCACTGAAGTCTCATCAGAAATGGAAGTGTTGCTTTTTAAGACGCTATTCTTGTCAGGAACAGGGGTGAAGGCTGAGGTATGGCAGTGACACAAGAACTGGACTGAAAATCAGTAGTAAGAGGTCTGGAGGGATGAATCCTCCCAAGAGCCTGGACCTCAACATTATTGAAGCAGTGTGGGATCAGCTTGTCAGAGAACAAAGACAAAATGCAGCCAACATCCAAAAAAGAGCTTTGGAACATCCTTCAAGAAGCCTGGAGAAATATTCCTGAAGACTTCTTCAAGACATTATGAGAAAGCTTGTTTAAGAGGGTTCCTGCTGTGTCGAAGCACGAAGATGCTTCACAATGACTTGTAGACTTGTTTGAATTGTACAAACTTTGTTTTTTCCTTTCTTTGTATTTCTGCTCTTTGCATGTTTCATAATCACTGCACATATTTCCCTTATTTTCCTGACCCCCAAAAAACAAAACAAAATAAAGAGTGGCTTAAGATATTTACATGGGTCTGTTTATGATGGGAACTAGTATGAATGTTGATAGGTGATAAGTACTCATTTGGTTACTGCAACATTAATGGAGACAAGAGTATCTGAGTAGCTGAATTCTGTGTAAGACTGTCGAGGAATTTTCAGTGCACGGTGGAAGAATTTAACAAAGTCGTTGTGGCCTTCATAGATTTATTAAACACACAAATACATGTTCCATACGGGACATGGAAAGATCTTCAACTCAAGTGGGCTCAGAATCAGTCTTATATACTTATGAGACTAACTGATGACAAGGCGTATTCCACATCTGCCAATCACGCACAACTGCTCTTTGTCACGACTTTTCCATAGCTGTTGGAAAGCAGGATGTAAGTGTGCATGTGATAACATATAGTAGAGTAATAAAGAGAGTAATAACAGTCGTTACACCTCATGCCTTTTCAGGTCGGCTAAAGACAGTTCACACCATGAATACATATGTTCCACACTGATTGTGATACATTTAAAAGGCTACACAATGCTTAGTCACGATGCATACACACGTTAAATTGACAATGCAGTAAACAAGATAATGAAATTCCTTTACAAGACCTACACCAGTCAATCACAACACTGAAACCCTTGTTAGAGTGAGGTACACTGCTTATTTCGTTATATTTTCATCTTTAAGATCTTTTGGTGTAATTAGAGTCTGGGTTGAATTTTTCAGTAAAATATATATGCTTGGTTTCTGCTGAGAAAATTAATCATAACCCCCAAATTGTTAACAAAACTCTCCTACAGTAGGCGCAGGACAGCAAGGGGCCTTACAAAAACTGTTTGGAAAAGTCCAAAGAATACGACAAAACAAGAGATCTGATGGCATCTGTGGAAGGCGAACCCAATCCAAAAAGACCCACCCCACAGTGTCCAAAGGAACTATTGCTAACATCTTAGGAGCCAACGTTCCAGGTCACCCTCAGAGCTCTGTTGATGGAAAAAATGGGGGACTTAATATTAGCCAGGTGGTCAGAATATGGCTGACTGGTGGATGTTTCCATGCTAACTCAGCTGCACCAGTTGATTACTGTATATGAGTTAGAAATTGACTGTGGTCACATTTGCTTCTACATTTGATCGTTTGATATTATCAAAAGCTTGGATCGATTTACCCAAGAAAACATAGTTGTTGGTTTCTTCACATTTTCTGTCTGTCTGTTGGACTGGCGACCTGTCCAGGGTGATGGCAGGTGATAGGCTTCAGCCCTCTCATGGCCCTGAATTGGATTAAGCAGGTATAGAAAATGGAAGAATGGATTGTTTCCTCCAATTTTTTGGTTTGAGTGAAGGAAGCTGAGTTCTCCGATGTAGTTGTTATTGTAAATTATTTTTGGTCTAAAAAAAAAAAAAAGTACCTTGAAGCATTATTCTCTGTGACTTAGCCCTGCTTAAGATAACCAAGCTACCTTTATCATTACTATTAGTTTTATCTAATTCCTTGGTATTGCCATCCTGTACAAATAATCTGCAAGATTTGGATTATTTTCTGATGATGGTGGTGACAATGGTGCAAAGATTCTGGAATCATGGGGAGTCTTTACTAAAGTAAATGTTACTGGAAGGAAGGTTAAGGAAACGATTGTATAAAAAAGTAGGTTTCCCTTGATTTTAAATTGAGCCTCCAACACTTGTTATGTCTCAATACACCTTTGACTATTGTTTTAATATTTTTAATTTAGAATTTTCTTTTTTTTTGCCCAAAAGGACCTTGACTGTAGTCCATGAGGCGAGATCCATAACATTTTCCTTGCTGACAGATTTCTCATGTTGGAACTACTCTTGAGCTTTTACTAACCTTATTTCTATTTACATCCTCTTTCTTCACAGCAGTGTTTTTCACTTATTACCATCCTCAGTGAAAGAAAAAGAGATTAAAAAAAGAAAAAGACACATTTGTATCTCTTTCTCTCTCACTCACTCTGTTGTCAGGCCTACAGCTGTTGATGAAAATACAGACAACATCATAATAAACCATTAGCCATGAGAAAGTTTCAATGGGAAAAAACATTTTATACAGATGAGCAAAACCTGTCCTTTCACTTAATAAACCCACGCTTGCTGTATGTGAATGTGAAGACAGAAGTGAATAGAAGCTATTATTATCGGGTTATTTTAGGAAAGAGTTTTCAGAGTCTTTCTGTGACAGAGGAAGGGCACAGGGGCACAAGTATGTTTGGCTTTAGTGTGCATTGATAAATGGTCCATGTTTTCATTGCACGTTTTAAACAAAGCTACAAAGCTCTATATTATGTTTTTTATTCACTCATTCATACAATGCTTCTTATTTTATACATGCAGAGCTTTTTATTTATCATATGCACACATACTTTTAACTACATTGGGAGCAATGTGGGCTTGTGTGCTTTGCCCAAGGACTTTAGGACATGTGGAAGGGCTGGGGACTTTTTGATTGGTGGAAGACTGGACTAAAACCTGAGCCAGTGCCATCCTCAATGACTACATGATGCCTCCGATTCTTTTGCGAAAGTTGAGGTCAAAAGATTACCCGCAGATAGATGCAAACACACACACACACACACAGACACACATAGAAGGCATTGAACTATCAGAAGGCTTCATGCAGACATTCAGAACACCTGCAAATACCTTGAGATCCCATAGGCAAATGGCAACCATGAGGAAGCTACAAGGAAGTCAGCCACAACCAAGGAACTACAAAGAGAAAGGCAGGTTCTGAAGAGTCAGCTGAATAGGAAGAACAAACTCCGACCCATCGACGCATATGCCCTGCAGTCATTAGATATCCCACTGGCATAATAACCTGACCAAAGCATGAGATAGAAGCCACTTATATCAAGACAAGAAAACTCCTCACAATGAGGGTTTCACCCCAAGTCCAGCACCCTGAGATTGTAAGGAGAGAGGCCAGGGGCTAGTGAGTGTCAGAGCTACTATCCAGGATATCCACTATGGGATGTTTCAGGATCACCTGAATGATCCCTAACTATAAGCTTTATCAAAAAGGAAAGTTTTAAGCCTTGTCTTAAAAGTGGAAAGAGTGTCTGCTTCCCGGACATTTACTGGCAGCTTATTCCACAAGAGAGGGGCCTGATAACTGAAGGCTCTGCCTCCCATTCTACTTTTAGAAACTCTGGGAACCTCGAGTAAACCTGCAGTTTGGGAACAAAGTGCTCTGTTAGGAAAATATCTTCAAATGAGATCTTTAAGATATGATGGAGCTCGGCCATTAAGAGCTTTATATGTGAGGAGAAGAATCTTAAATTCTATTCTGAATTTAACAGGGAGCCAATGAAGAGAAGCTAAAGAAGAATGAACACGAGAATCTAGAGAAATACGATCAGGGTAATAATATCATACAACAATCTTGGTGATTTACACTTATTCATGCCTGTGTGTGTGGTCAAAACACAAATCTATCACTCCTGCACTCAACTTTAAATGTGTTATTTTTCCTACACCCTGCTGTTCTTAATCTTGCAAAAAGGCTCTGAAAACACAAACACAGCAACTCTTCCCCTGCCCTGGAGCAGAGAAGGAAGTCCATTAACAAATGGCTGGGGTCACACCGGATGGCAGAGCCCTGGTGCTTGATGAAGGCAGCAGACTGAGGAGCTTCATAAATATCTAAGTGGGTCTAATGTAATGTTTTCTCTGGCTGTTACCCCACTTCCCCTCCCACCCCACAGGAGATGCTAAACACTCATCTCTGACCCCTCACCTTTTTTCAAAATGTCTTATTATTTAATCCTATGGAAGAAAGGTCAGAGGTCAGGGTCAGATGTAAAACAGTACCCCTGGAGTTGGTCAGTGGTTTACCGTATGGCCACGCCAGCAGGGTGAATACAAACCAACACAGAAGACTTAAAGCTTAAAATGATAATTCCAGCTAGTTATGACAGTTCAGCCAAAGTTAAATCCCACTTACTTGGAAGGTTTATTGCAATGAGATAGATTTTTCTTTTTAGTAATTTTAGCTCTCATGGAATGTAGGTGCATTTCTATTTTGTATCTCTCGCTTTTGTAATTAGATTGGATATTCATTGCATGTGCCCACAAGAAGCAATTACGCCCCAGCTCAGTGATGGAATTTTTTTTTTTTTTAAACTGCAACAAAGGTTGCAGATAGCACCTCAAGTGTTGTGTTTATGTGTAAATTAAAGATAACAAAACTTTTGGTTTCAGCAATGTGTTAAAGAAAAAACAATTATTAAACATCCTAGTAAACCACATGCACTTCACACACACTCATACAGCACTTTGTAGTCTGTACAGTTTTCTTTCTTATTTTTTCTAGCCAAATGTAGCACCGGTATCACACCACTTACTGCGCCGCTGGACTAGTTCTAGGCTCTAAGGAGTGGGGAGCAAAAATAATTAGACCAGATACCACTGCTTTGGGCCGGCAATTTACTGAATGCAGTAGAAACATATAAAACACAGTACACAAAACAAGGTAAGTGCAATAAAATAAATGAAAAAAAAAGGTATTTCACCCTTTACTTTTTGTTCCTTTAATTCACCTAGGATGTTTCAGTAAGGCTAAATTAAAGTTAGGTTAGACCGTTTTATTTCCTAGGTTAGACGTATTTTTAGAACCTATTTTACTTCCTGAGTTAACTCTTTTTCTTTCTTTAGAGGTAAAAGAAAACAGTCAGTTCAAAATAATCAAATAAAAGTGGACCACAATCCTTTAAAATTATTAACTCAATGTGCAAATAAAAGTATGACACTTTAAATCAGTTCAAGTTCAATGTGAGTTTGAGTTCAGTTCAATTGTTCAGTTCAGTTTAATGAAAAGTTTCAGTCAAAAAAAGAAGAAAAAAAAAATTGTTCAATCAGTTCTCAGTTCTGTTCAAACTTATCCAATACTCTTACCGCTCTGGTAGCAAGTCACCATGTGCAGAGGATTTCCTCACTGATACGATGAGGATGAGAAGACGAAGGTCTGGGTCTAGCTCGCCATCTTGAATACCGCCTGTGTATGTGCACGCCCGCACAGTGCACTGCAGTCCAGTCCTCGCGCTGACCGAGCTTCCAACCGAGCAAAAAAACCTGACCTGTGTAAGCTATTTTTATGAGCCCTGGATAGAAGGATGTTTGAGCAGGGAAACGTAACATACGGTAGTAATGTTAAGAGCTTTTATTTTGTACAGAAGATAGGAAATAGTTTTGGTGTTAACCTGTAACTGAAGGTGTGAATAAAGAGATGACCGCCGTTAGAGTCAGCGAATGTGAAACGCTACGTGTGGTTCTTTTATATACCTCAATATCATCAGAAGAACACCCTCGGTTACACCTGTATGACGGGTCATAAACACAGAAAAATCCCCTTTTAAATCCTCAAGTTACACAAATAAATGTCTCTCAATCCCTGAGTTGTAACATTACTGCTAGTGCGTGTCTGATTTTGCACCTCCCAGGGATACATATTCTGTTCTCTCAGTGAGATATGATGTGAACCAAGCCAGGGTAGTGTCAGAAAGTCCGATAGAGGAGTGGAGGCGGTGTAGAAGGATGTGGTGGTCGACGGTGTCGAAAGCTGCGGTGAGGTCAAGAAGGATAAGAAGTGATGGAGAGCCAGCGTCAGCTGTCATTAGCACGTCATTGGTAACCCTGACCAGAGCGGTTTCTGTACTGTGGCCAGAGCGGAAACCAGACTGGAACTTCTCATACAAGCTGTTAGTGGTGAGGTGGTTGTAAAGTTGGGCAGAAACTACCTTTTCCAACACCTTTGATAGGAAAGGTAGGTTGGAGATGGGGCGGTAGTTGACAGGTGCTTCTGGGTCAAGGCCGGGCTTTTTGAGTAGTGGCTTGATGACAGCAGTTTTCAAGGGGGAAAAGGGGCTACTTGCCCCCCCCCCCCCCCTACTTTAGATTTAAAAAAGGACATGAAGCTGTTCCACCGCTCCTGCGTGCTATCTGAGTGTAGGGGGGTCTGAGGTTTGAGGAGGTGATTTAAGGTTGAGAAAAGTTGCTTGGAATTACGAGGGCTATTGTTGATTATATGGGAGTAGAACCGGGACCGTGTGTCACTGAGGGACTTGCTGTAGGCCCTCTGGTGTTCCCGGTAGGCCAGCTTGTGAGCCGCAAGCCCGGAGTCCTGGAAACGCCGTTCAAGGACACGCCCCGTTCTTTTCAACAAGCATAGCTCACGGGTATACCAGGGGGATGTATGTGTGAAGGTGACAGTTCTAGGCTTGAGTGGCGCATGATGGTCCAGGAGGGTGCTGAGTTATGAATTGTAGAAATCCACAGATTCTGTGACTGAAGGGGGGTTGGCAGTGGAGAGATGTTGGAGGTCAGTGGTCAGGGTGACTGGGTTGATGTTTTTAAAGTTCCTGAAACTGATTTTTTTTTTTAATTTCCCCCATTGGGGGATAAATAAAGTATTTTTCTATTCTATTCTATTCTATTTGTCTGCTGGGCTTATTGAGGGGGGACAGGGTGGGTAGCTCCATTGAGATGGCTTTGTGGTCAGACACGCCCAGATCGTGCACCGAGAGAGTGCTGATGGAGCTGGAGTTGGTGAGCAACAAATCAAGGGTGTGGCCTCTGGAGCGTGTTGGGACATTGACGAGTTGGGTGAGGTTGAGACTGTCAATGAGACTGAGAAGTTCAGCTACAGAGTTGGAAGGGGGGTTGTTAACATGAATATTAAAATCATCAAGTATGATGATTTTCCCATACATGGGGAGAACATGCAAACTCTACACAGAAAGGCCCCAGCCAGGAGTTGAACGTGAAACCCTCCAGCATGTGCTAACCATCACACCATTGTGCAGTCCATTTATTAACTTTGTTTGGTAAATCTGTATGAGCTGGATTGTTGTTTGCCTGGTTGATTTGTAGTGAAAGGATTTAAAGCCACAGAAGTAAGAGCAGTCCGTACACTACTACACTACTTCAGTCAGAAGAAGTTGGCTCCTTGGTATAATTCACAGCTGCATGCTTTAAAGCAGACTGCAAGAAAGCTGGAGAGACAGTGGCATTCCTCTAATTTAGAAGAGTCTCAATTAGTCTGGAAAGATCATTCAATAACGTAACAGAAAACCCTTTGTAAAGCTAGAACTGCTTATTATTCATCATTGATAGAAGAGAATATGAATAATTCCAGGTTTCTTTTCAGCACTGTGGCCAGGATGACAAAGAGTCAGAGCTCTGTTGAGCCAGGTATTCCTTTAACTTTCAGCAGTGATGATTTCACGACCTTCTTTATCACTAAAATCGTTTCTATCAGAGAGAAGATCGATGGAGTCCTTCCCACTTTTATCAGTGATGTACCATCAAGTACAGCAGCTTTAGAAGTATCTTTAAAACCTGATTTGTATTTAGATGGCTCCTGCCCAGTTGATCTCCCTGAGCTAACAACAGCGATAGTCTCTTCCAAACCATCGACTTGTATTTTAGACCCAATCCCAACCAGACTGTTCAAGGATGTTTTTCCCTTAATTGAAGTGATACTCCGGAGTAGATTCAACCTGGGGTCATTTGAACCGTGACATCCAGCCAAGTAGCCCACCCGCAGTTTTTTCGATATTGGCTGAACATCAGCTGAGTTACTGAGTTATCCCGAATAGCTTAGTACAAGGGTTAATGGATCCTGGTCCGTATCTCCAAAATTACCACACTAAAATCACATGCCATGACACCAAACTTCTACAGTAGTGCAAATATGGTCTGTACTCACAAAGCGATGCATTTGGAAGTTTGAAAATAGTCCAGGAGTTTATTATTATCAACACAAGCCTGATAGCTTTTCTGCAGCTAAAGCTGCGTCGACGTCCCTTCTGGGAGCTGGGAGCTTCAAAGTAAGATGAGGGTTGATCTACTACTGTAGACAACAAAGTATATGCTATATTCTACATGTTTTTTTTTATGAATTTTTATGTTGTAGAGTTGTGAAGTTATTTTATCAATGGAGAAACTGAGCAGCCTTGCTTTGTTGTCTACAGTAGTAGATCAACCTTCATCTTATTTTGAAGCTCCCAGCTCTCTGAAGTGACGTCGACGCAGCTTTAGCTGCAGAGAAGCTATCAAGCTTGTGTTGATAATAATAATAAACTCCTGGACTATTTTCAAACTTCCAAATGCATCGCTTTGTGAGTACAGACCATATTTGTACTACTGTAGAAGTTTGGTATCATGGCATGTGATTTTAGTGTGGTAATTTCGGAGATACTGCCAGGATCCATTAACCCTTGTACAAAGCTATTCGGGATAACTCTGTAACTCGGCTGATGTTCAGCCAATATCGAAAAAACTGCGGGTGGGCTACTTGGCTGGATATCACGGTTCAAATGACCCCAGGTTGAATCTACTCCGGAGTATCACTTTAATTGACACTTCCATATTGGATTTGATCAATTTGTCATTGTTGACCGGATATGTACCTCAGCCTTTTAAAGGATAACTGCGGTATTTTCAACATTAAGCCTCTTTTCTGAGTCGTCTGCAATGTTTTAGAACCCCCCTCACCGCTTTTTTGATGTTTACTGCTGTCTCCGGTATTTGCCTAATTTTGATTCATCTCAACCTGCTTCAGAATGGCAAGTCATGTGCATGTCCAAAAAGGTCCGTAAAAGCACCATAAACGTCCGTTTTCAAAATCATCAACTCACCGGAGCGGTTACTGGTGTGCACTGGTAATCCATATCAAATTTCGTTGCGAAAAGTTGCTTGTCGTGTTTTATTTGGCAGCTCGTTCATGCTCGAACTATTTTCTTAGCCACCTCCAGACGTGTTAAACCCCAAAGCAGAGAGAGATTTTAGTAGATTTAGTAAACCGCTGCTATGATACGTTGATGGACAGAGGTTTTAGGTAAGATGAGTTCACAAAAAACCATATAAAACCATAAAGAATTGTGTTTAGGGGAAAGAATGTACTAAATTACTCATTTGCTCTCATGGTTAGTTTAACATTAATCATCCTCTTTGAGAAAGAAGAGGACTGGGCCTTGAAAGATTTTAATCAGAATGCAAGTAATCTTTCTAAATAATAATTCATACCTCATTAACAACATTTAATCAGTGTATTTCTGGGTTTAAATAAACCAATCTTCAATTACTGATTTAGGTAGGCTGGTTTAGTCCATGTCAAGTGGACATACTAACTCTAAAAAGTGATTGTTTAAACTTTAGATAAGATTAGCTTTTTTAGAATTACATGGAAGGATTGATATCACTCATTAATTAATCTAAACTTTGTGTGAAGACAGGAAGCAAGGGTGACCAGTTATCCTGCCTCTGTTCAAATATAAGTAAAGCACCTACAAACAACAGAAATACTCTTTAAATAACGCATGTTGTCCCCTTTTTTTTGGTCAGAAAAAAAAACACCAACATCCTCTGAAATCTGAGCATCTTCTCCCTTACCATCCTTTGAAATGCAAGCTATTAAACTTAGTGCTGATAACATCCAGAGCTAGACACTTCAGAGGATGAGAAGTATATGATTTCCAAAATGTTTTTCATTCAGTGCAGGCTGGGGGCCCAAAGATCACAGACATCCAATATAGATTTGATTTATGTTTGAATTTTATTTTGTACAGCTAATGATAAAATATTCAACGTTTTCACAGTTACAATAAAGGAAACATATTCTCTGCAATTTAGATATATACTTTTCTACTGATTGTGCAATCCCTGCCCATCTTTAAATCTGACAGACTCTCCACTCTAAGGTAATCCTTTTTCAGTCCAATCATATTACTGACCTGTTGCCAATTAAATAAATTAGAAACCACATGTTCCTCCAGCTGTTTAATTTTAGTATTACTTATTTTACCAGTCTTCATACCAAAGTTTTTGAGACTTGGCCCTGCCATTGACCTATTTTTTTAATTCTTTTTATGAAATAGTAAAATGTCTCACTTTCAACATCCATCCATCCATTTTCTATACCCGCTTGTGTGTGTGTGTGTGTGTGCGTATTAAGCTCTTATGTGTTCATTTTTGCACATGCTGTATAACTTCAGTGACAGTTGGTTGCTGCAATACTTCCTTCCTTCTTTGTTAATGGAGAACATCGCCAATGACTAACATCTACTGACTAAACTACACAATCAAACTCTGCATGCACACACCAAAGCGCATATTCAAACTACAAAAAATATTCTTTAGCTTCCAAGGCTAACTCAGTATATACTGGCTTACCTTAGAAAATAGTTTATGGATGATATGGGCAATGGTTTATTTCACTGAAAAATAACATCGAAGAGCCAAATGTGACGGTATCATACCATACCATAGTATTTAGTTTTGACTGATGGCGTAAAACATTCAAATGAATTTTTGTAATGGGCAATGTAGCATTTTAAAATATGCAGACACTATAGTTTGGCCTTTTTCACATGTGGCTTTGAATGGAATTTATGCTCTTGTGAACTTTAATCATTATAACAATTATCACAATAACTGTTATGCATCTCTTTAGCCGAGAGAGGATGTTTTTGACAAAATGAGATATTTAATATCATCTGATTTCAAATATTTCAAATATTTCAAAAATGCCCTTGCTCAACTTAAATTAGCCTAACAACCATGGGCACACACAACTCAAAAAACTCAATCTATTTTATGTGGATATTATGCGGCAGCAGTGTTCTGCTTCCTTTAAACTCATCCAATACACAATACCCATGCAGAGGAATCCAGACGGCCCTCGCAAAAAAAAAAAGAAACAAAAAAAAAACGACAGCCACCTGCCTGACCCTGACCCACTCTCCTCCTCTTTTACAATGCAGGAGGAGTGTTAAATTGCCTTGACCCCACACTCAACTCAGCTAAATTGATTCTGAGAAGTGAGTTGGATAGGATGACTGGCAAGCCAGCAGACTGACAGGCGAACAGAGTTCAGTTTACATGATGGTTTCCCTCTCGTCAAAGTAAAGTAGCTGGTTAGAGGACAAAATATAAGTCACATTAGCCTGCTGTCACCACCTCTGTTTTATAATGGAGGAACTACAAGACTGGAAAGAGAATTGATTAAAGTTTTAAAATATCATCTTTGTCTTTGACTTTATACTCTACCCAAGATCTGGATAAGAGCAAATAGTGCTCTAACACAAAAAAATGGATATACTGAGATAAAAAATGGATATACTGAAATTTTCCTTATACTGAGATTTTCCTTATCCTTATCTTATTCTCATATCTTATTTTTACACTGTTTATATGGGAAGGGTTGTAATACACTGTTAATATGAGAAGGGTGTAATTTTATTTTACTGTATGGGATTGTAATTTTGCTTTATCTTTACTTTATCTTATTTTGTCTTATTGTATTATATTTATTTTGCTCTATTATATTTCCTGACTTAATCTTTTTCTGTAAACGAGTGCACTGCAGAAAAGGAATTTCCCGCAAGGGATTAATAAAGTAATTCTGATTCTGATTCTGATTAACAAGAGATTCAACCATGTGCAGGTTTTTATTTTCCAAGAGAAAGTTTAAAAACTCCAGTAGAAACTTAGAAACTTGAGTATTTTCATGTCTTTCCCCAGGAAGTGTAGGAGAGAGTTGCAGAAAAGAAAGTAGGGTAACACCTGTTTAAGTAATCCAGGACTACACACACAACTTCCCAGAAATGCTAAACTATCATCCCACACTTTCCTCTCTTTTTTTCCACTACTCTCCTTCTGTGCCCTGCCCTGTTCACCCCTTGGCCAAACAATAGAAAGTTCAGAGTGACAGCTGCATGTTAAACTGCTCCTGGCAGTGGGGGCATTGAGGGGGCTGAGCTGCAAGAGAAAGGAAAAGGAAATAAGGAGCTGAAAATATACATACATATATCTATATGTATACTGTATATATTATCTTCTTTTCAATAAGAAGGGGGCTGGTAGTGGTAAAGGTGCATACTTATCACATTCCAATCAAGGATTAATGCATTTGAATATTTATGACAGCTGAAAGTTGCAGGACTTAAAATAAATGATATTGTCTTTGTTCATGAAAAAGAACAAAGTTCACAATGCTGGCAATATCTGACTACGTTTGTCACTGGCATTCCTTGGCTGGAAACTACCATTCACATGGTATTCACATAGGCTGTCAGTTTAGAATATGTTGGCAATGTGAAAGCCCCTTACAATTGAATTGATACATTGGTAGTGTGGCAACCCTCTTCCAAAATACCATAGCTAGCTCTCCTAGCCACCACCAAACATACCATGCTAGCTCTGCACAAATTCAAAATTGACAACATCACTACTCTTTTGTCACTGTTGGTCGAAGCTGTGGTGTATATGCTGATCATTAAAACCACTGACAGGTAAACACTGCTAAGCTTGGTACAATGTAATGTTCAGCTGGGAAAACCAGCAACCTATCATTCACATGGATGTTACTTATCTATCTATCTGAACATTTTTGCAGACCTGTTGTATCGTCCCTGTGGCAACAGTCCTTCTGGGTAGTAACACTAGCTGCGTCCTCCAGCAGGACTGAAGGAGGCTCCACAAAATCTGTTTAGGAAGGGCTTGAAGTACAGGTCAAACACTCTGAAGTGTTGACCAGGGCTTCAAACTCCTCAAATATCAATTTGATGAAGTCTAATGGCATAAGTGGAAAACCAATCAATTCAACAAAAACCCCAGAACCCACAGGACCTAAAGAATCTTTTGCTGACTGGCATCAAACATGATGAATTATATAAAAGCATCCCTAGTGTCTAGCTAAGGATGACCATTCAAAGAGTTATCAGCAGCCTCTCTTGTACTCTTCGATGAAAGTATGAGCAATACGACTGCACTTTATAAACAATGTACATTAAAATGTCACTACTGTTCTGTAGTAATCTGAATGACTAGCTAGTTTTTGGCTACGGCTACACGAAAACGAAACGAGGTTTTTTTTTAAAACGGGTACGAAAATTCTTGCGACCACACGGCAACGCGCTGCTGTAAAGACTCAGGTCCAGACGAAAACGGATGGAAACGATGAAACGATGCAGTACACACGCCATTGTGTCACGCCACGCTGTGAGACAATAGAGAAGTGTTAAAATTGGCTCACAGCGTCAACGTTTGACTGACGCAAAAACGTTTTAGCTGTAACAATGGAAACGAAACGAGGCCGTTTTCAAACTTTCCCACTCTGGAACCCTTTCTCAAAAACTATCGTTTTGGGGTAGTGGGAACGCCGGCTCCGTGTGGCCGCGACAGCGAAACTATAAGAAAAAGTATCGTTTACAGTGAAAAACGTTTTCGTGTAGCCACAGCCTTTATTTTAAGGATGCTGTTGAACCACCTCAGAATTTACTATGCTTGATTTGTCCAGCTGGTTAGTGTCCACTAATACTAACCAATCAGCAGCAAGATCATCAAGCTCCATTTGTTTTGTTTTGAAGTATATTTCACTGTGTAAAAACACCAGTAAAAACAATATTTCATCCATGACTGGGATTATGAGGTTTCTTAATTGGAACTAGTTTTGTCAAGCAGACAAAGAATTATATTTGAATAGAACAAACAAGACAAATTTTAATATTCCCCTTCCCTGAAAATCCTAAACCACCAATAGTGGTGGACTCTGTACAATACTTCCAGACTAGCCACAGGCCATCAATCCACACAAACACCTTATGGGGCCTCAAAAGAGGGCACAGTTATGGAGAGAGAATGAGAGTGTGGAGGAGGGGATAAACAGGGGTGTGACTGGCTGGAGCTAGCAACCTCCAATGAGGGGCTGATGTCACACTTAAGGGTCAGAGTAAAAAAAAACATTTGGAAATAGTGAGTATGTGATTGCATGCTTCCATGTTGTGAGTTTGTGTATCCCTTAAGGCCTGTTTATGGTCGGAAACCAGGTCGTCTGCGTGTGTGTCGCAGTTAAGTGTGTGGGAGCGACTGGAAGCCCTGAGCCACTGAAAGGTGTCAAATGTTTTTGAGTGAAGTAGAAGAATTCCTGATTTTCCATATCTCCTTCTACTCTCTTTTCTGCTCATTTGTAAGGTTCTTTGACTCCCTGCTACTGTATCATTTGCATTCACAAATGTAACAAAAAGTTAAGTCATGATGAGAGAGAATGTTACTTAGATCAAAGCAGGAACAGAAAGCATAGCAGTGCTTTTAAGATAACCCAAGATAACAGCTGATGGTTGATTGACACTGAGAACCTTTGGCAGTTTGGTACCACTCATCTCTTGTCTGCATCTGTTAAGACCACCAGCACAGTTACATGCATGGTCAAGTCAAGCTACAGATAAAGCACAATTATGTCGTTTAACTGGACAACTGTCTCTTTAAGTTGCTTGAATGCTGATTTTCTCAGATGACATTGAAACGGTGAAAAAAAAAAAAATCAGGATTTTATTAGAGCAGAATGACAGTCTTAAAATACTTGAAGCAACTGTGTGTTTAGGGTTAGAAATTGTGTATTTTCTGACACAGTTTCTGACATGGTTAGTTAAAGAAAGAAGATATGTATTTTAGAGAAGGTTTAAATGCAATTCAGCAGTACAAATATACACTACCGTTTGTAAAAGTTTGGGGTCACTAAGAAATTTCCATATTTTTCAGAGAAAAGCACTGTCTTTTCAATGAAGATAACATTAAATTAATCATAAATACACTCTATACATTGTTAATGTGGTGAATGACTATTCTAGATGGAAATGTTTGTTTTTATTGAAATATCTACACAGGTGAACAGAGGCCCATTTCCAGCAGATACCACTCCAGTCTTCTAATGGTACATTGTGTTTGCTAATCGCCTTAGAAGACTAATGGATGATTAGAAAACCCTTGTGCAATTATGTTAGCACAGCTGAAAACTGTTTTGCTGGTGAGAGAAGCTATAAAACTGGCGTTCCTTTGAGCTAGTTGAGTATCTGGAGCATCACATTTGTGGGTTCGATTATACTCTCAAAATCGCCAGAAAAAGAGAACTTTCATGTATAACTCGCCAGTCTATTCTTGTTCTTAGAAATGAAGGCTAATCCATGCGAGAAATTGTGAAGAAACTGAAAATTTCCTACAACGGTTTGTACTACTACTAATGGTGACGTGTTATTACTTAAGTGATTTTCTGAGTGTTTTCTGAGGTGACAGTCATGAAGATTTTGAATAAGTCACAAACCTCTTTTGCTCAGTCCATCCATTGTAAACATGCTTCACTTTACTTGACGCCAACTTGCAGAAATGAAGCTCCCAGTTACAAAGAGTATGGTAATGCTGGCTTGTTAAAACAGCCAGAGTGTGGCTGCACTGCTGCCACAGGTGTTGCCTCTTAACTAACATGGTAGTGCTGATGAGAATATCAGGTCAAATAGTGTGAAGAAGCATCACCTCCCAGTCTGTACACAAAAAAAAAGAAAGGTGGTGGGGTTAAAGGTTTGGGGCTTCCTGCAGGCTGCGAAGCGGAGCTTTTCCTGTAGTTCATTCATGTTGCTGCTGGTGGGGGGTGGCAGGGGTCACTGTGGGTTAAGAGGTCAGCCTTTGAGTTAACAAAAAGAAAGACAATAAGATGGGGGAGATGGCAGACAAAGGGTTATGAGTGCTTTGTCGTGGCTGAGATGAACTAAACAGAGTCCCCTTTATTTGAGATTTTATGTGACAGAATTATCAGTGTTCCTTCTTGTTCAATTCAGTTTATTTATATATTGCCAAATTACAATAAATGTCATCTCAAGGCACTTAAATATTCAAGCAAATTGGAGTTCAATTAATTGTAATCATAATTAATTTCAAAATAATCCAAGTCATTCATATAGAGCCAATTCAAAAACAATTTCCTAGCTAAGGAAATCAACACATTGCACCGAAACTTGTCTTCAGTCCAATCTCCCGTCCTGAGCGTGCCTGAGGCGACTGTGGAGAGAAACGACTCCCTTTTAACAGGAAGAAACCTCTGGCAGAACCAGAGGGGTGGCAATCCGCCTGGGGTTTGAGAGGACAGAAAGGGCGGGGGGGGGGACTGTAACGCCATTCAAAGGATATCTGTTGGAACAGGGAAACACGAGTTAATGACCACAATAATTTCACCTGTACATAATATCATTTGAGAAATTAAACAGGGGAAAAAGAGAGCAAAGTGAGGAAAGGTGCGACAGATGAGGCCCCCCACCAGTCTAGGCCTATAGTAGCTTAACTATAGGATGTTTCATGATCACCTGAGCCATCCCTAACTATAAGCTTTATCAAAAAGGAAAGATTTAAGCCTGGTCTTAAAGGTGGAATGGGTGTCCGCTTCCCGGACATTTACTGGCAGCTTATTCCACAAGAGAGGGGCCTGATAACTGAAGGCTCTGCCTCCCATTTTACTTTTAGAAACTCTGGGAACCTCAAGTAAACCTGCAGTTTGGGAGCAAAGTGCTCTGTTAGGAAAATATCTTATAATGAGATCTTTAAGATATGATGGAGCTCGGTCATTAAGAGCTTTATATGTGAGGAGAAGAATCTTAAATTCTATTCTGAATTTAACAGGGGGCCAATAAAGAGAAGCTAAAACTGGAGAAATATGATCTCTCCTGTTAGTTCTCATCAGAACTCTGGCTGCAGCATTTTGGATCAGCTGAAGGCTTTTCAGAGAATATGTGGGACAGCCAAATAATAAAGAATTACAGTAGTCCAATCTTAAAGTAACAAATGCATGGACTAGTTTTTCTACATCACTAAGAGACAAGATGTTCTTGATTTTAACAATATTATGAAGGTGAAAGAAGGCAGTTCAAGAAACCTGTTTTATTTGCGAGTCAAATGATAAATTCTGGTCAAAAATAACTCCAAGGTTCCTCACTGTAGTACTAGAAGCCAAGGAAATACCATCTAGAGTAACTATATAGCTAGACAATTTCTCCCTGAAACGCTCAGGTCCAAAGATAACAACAGTTTTGTCTGAATTTCTAAGCAGAGAGTTCTGAGTCATCCAGGTCTTTATGTCTTTAAAGGGTTAGTTTGCCATTTTGCACATTAAGCCCTGTTTTTAGGTAGTCTGGGGTGAATTATAGATGTTCTGATCACAATTTGGACATTTGGTGCTGAACGGAGCATTTAGGTATCCACTGCTGCAACCCCCCCACCTTTGCATTGAGTCAATGACCACTCAAGCAAACAATCATAAAACGGCATTAAACTTTCGTTTGAAAAGACATGGAACTCACCGTGTGGTCAGTGGTGGACAGCGATAAATTGACCCGAAAATCGCAGCGAAATGTGCCTTCTAACAGTTGTTTTAGCATTTGGTGGACCTATTTTTCCGGACACCGTTGAATAGCAGCAGCAAGACATCCAGTGACATACAGCGCGCGGAGTAATACTAGTCAAACCAATACAAATCAATGAAGACGGACAATAATGGTAATATAACTTCTCTGGAAGCGTATTTCGCGGTGATTTTCGAGCCAACGTATCGCTGTCCACCACAGACCACACGGTGAGTTTCATGTCTCTGCAAACGAAAGTTTAATGCCGTTTTATGATTGTTTGCTTGAGTGGTCATTGACTCAATGCAAAGGTAGGTGGGCTGCAGCAGTGGATACCTAAATGCTCCGTTCAACACCAAATGTCCAAATTGTGATCAGAACATCTCTAACTCATCCCAGAATACCCCCAAACAGGGCTTAATGTGCACAATGGCGAACTAACACTTTAAGACATGCTTGTAATCTGACCAACCAACTGGTTCCATCTGGTTTTATAGATAAGTACAGCTGAGTATCATCAGCATAGCAAAGAAAATTCATGGTTCCAGGCTCTGCTCTCCGTTGTTGGTGACGAGGCTGTGCAGCAGGAGCTCGATGGCGCTGTGCGAAACAAAAAAGTTTTCCAGCTGATTGCCGCAAAAATGGCAGAGTGGTTTCAACGCGTGCCAGTGTTGCATTAAGCTGAAGAAGCTTGGAGGTGGTTCGAAATTATGGATGTTATTTGTTATTTGCTATTTACGCTTCGGCACGCACTCCGCCCACCCCTGAGGTTCCCCTTTGTACAGTGGGAACGCAAGCTGACCCGAAAGCGACCCGACCCGTACCGTACCGTACTGTTCTGAACCGACCCGTACCGGACTGCATAGTGGAAACGAGGCTTTTGTCAGCCTGGCTACAGTGTTGAAAAGAAACCTGGGATTATTCTTATTCTCTTCTATCAATGATGAATAATAAGCAGTTCTAGCTTTACGAAGGGCTTTCTTATACGTTATCAAACTATCTTTCCAGACTAATTGAAACTTTTCTAAATTAGAGGAACGCCACTGTCTCTCCAGCTTTCTTGCAGTCTGCTGTAAAGCGCAAAGCTGTGAATTATACCAAGGAGCCAACCTCTTCTGACTGATTACCTTCCTTTTCAGAGGGGCAACATTGTCCAGTGTTGTATGCATTGAAACTATAGTGCTCTCAACATGAGAGTCAAGTGTTGCTGGAGTAAAATTTAAGTATCTGTCGTCTGTCATATTTGCACATGGCAGTGAAGAAAAGGATGATGGAATTAACTCTTTAAATCTGGTTACAGCATTCTCTGATAGAAACCTTCTATATGTAAATTTCATCTCAGAAGCTGTATACTCAGGTAATGTAAACTCAAAGGTTATCAGAAAATGGTCAGATAAGACATAAGTCATCACAAGATCAAGGTTGTGATTAAGGCAGTGAGTAGGTCTGTGAACACTGAGAAAATCCAATAGAATCTAATATAGAATTAAAGTTAATATTTAGGCTGTTATTTTCAATGACACACCGGAATAACATTGTTTGGATTCAAATCACTCCTGCATGCATATGTTCAACTAGACCCAGACTATCAAAGGTGCTTTGTACATGCTAGGCCAGTTTATTACTTCTGTGTTTTGACCCAGAAGTAAAAAAAGAGGCCACTACAATGAAGATAGAAAAGCTAGTAACAATTAGAAGTGCCCCCTAATTGTCCATTAACCTTTAGTTGTCAGTAAAAATCTTTGTCAAGTGTTCATTGGTCAGTTATTTGTGGGATAGGTGAGGTGTTGGTACTTTGCCAAGAACTTATTGCAAATGGGCAACTGATATTTTCAGTGATTGTTGTTAGATCAGAAGCAACAGAATACATTGATTTTCCTCTCTGTCCTTCACATTCATGTCCCTGTCAGCTGTCATCTGGCTCCTTCTTGATAAATCTCCAGGTTCATTATAGCATCTATAAAGAGAAACTTCACTCTTAAAATTTACAACTGAGGAATGCAAGAAAGTATACTTCTCTGACATTATCACCAAAAAACGTCATAATGCTCGGGCCTTATTTGCTACAGTTGACAGGCTAACAAATCCTCCTGTGTTAGTGGCAACTGAACTTCATTCCACCATTGCCTGCAATGACTGCCAAATTCTTCACAGACAAAATCCAAAATATTAGACAAGCAGTTGGTACATCAGCAGCAGGTTCAGCATTTGTACCGTGTCCACTGAAAACCGGTTTAAACACCATGACACAGTTCCAACTAGGGTTGCCAATCGTCCCTTGAAAAACGGAATCGTCTCGTATTTAGAAACAACAGCACCTGTCCCGTATTGAGCTGAAAAGGGACGCACTTTGTCCCGTATTACTGTGAGAATCTAAAAATAGGCAGTATCAAGCCAATGAAAATTAATAACAGGGGGCTTTATATGAAAATGTACGGTAAACTTTTTCCCAGGCCCTGTCCTGCTCGGTGACTGACGAAATGAGCTGACAGCATTTTCAAACACGAGAATACGCTCATCCCATTGGTGGAGGAGTTATTGAGAAGATAGCGGAAGACAACAAAGCAGCATACATGGCAGTTACACAGACGGCGACACTACTTTAAAGGGATACAAGGTAGTATAGCGGCAGTATAGCGATCTCTACTGGTCAACCAACCACTGTTGACGAACCGGCGAGGAGTCAGAAGGTGCAAGCTATGTCGACCGAGAAGGTAAGAGTAATCAAATGTACCTGGGAGCGTGAGAGGGGTCTATTTGTTTTTGCGGTAGGTGTGCCAGAAAGCAAGTCGAAGTACTTCCGCTCAGCTCCCGGGCCGGTCCAGCAAAGTTACATAGCGCAGTTTTTCCAACTCAGACCCCCGAAGGGCATAGGAGACAGGCCAATCGTAATATTAAAACTCATTCTAGCTGCACAAATTTTTTCAAGCTGTTATTTTAAGGTAGAAATGTTACATAGTATTGCTTTAACTACTGATTTTATCTGATTTCATCTATTGTTCTTATCTCAGTCTCACTCAGACATCATGGCAAACAAAATATCTCTTTAGATTTCAATTGCTTCACTCTGTATGATTTTGCTGAAAAAAAAAGCAGAGAGCATACCTCCACTAAGGCTGAATAAGATACTACTCGTCCCAGATAAGGATTTGGAACAACATCCAAAGTCAGTCATTTCAAAGTGGGGCAATACACCACCTTCAGGTCAATAATAATTATTTTAGTCAAAAACCTTTTGAGCAGTCCTGCCAATGGACAGGGATTTTGCAACCAAACATTGTATATTAAGACATTTAAAAGATAAGTGAAGTTAAAGTAATGTGACTGCTCACACATTTACACACTTAAAAGATCCAATATTGCAGAGAATATATCTGTGTATTTTTTACCTGTGTCAGCTTCAGGAGTATTTGAATAACACTGGTATTGTAGCAAATTCTGATACTTCAGTAGGTAGCGAGAGAAATCAAGAAACAGTAGTATGTGCACTCTCCAATGACAGTGGCCTCAAATTTCAACTTGCCTGTTTAATGTAATGACGTGATGAACCCGCTATAACCCCACAGGCGAGGAGGTGGTGCAGAACCACCTGATAAATGGCATCATTCGTGAACCACATGCTCAACACTGTGGTGTAATGTGGCACACTTGGGTGAGAGATGATGAATAGTCCTCCTGTTTAAGGCTACGGCTACACGAAAACGAAACGAGGTTTTTTTTGAAAACGGGTACGAAAATTCTTGCGACCACACGGCAACGCGCTGCTGTAAAGACTCAGGTCCAGACGAAAACGGATGAAAACGATGAAACGATGCAGTACACACGCCACTGTGTCACGCCACGCTGTGAGACAATAGAGAAGTGTTAAAATTGGCTCACAGCGTCAACGTTTGACTGACGCAAAAACGTTTTAGCTGTAATAATGGAAACGAAACGACCTCGTTTTCAAACTTTCCCACTCTGGAACCCGTTCTCAAAAACTATCGTTTTGGGGTAGTGGGAACGCCGGCTCCGTGTGGCCGCGACAGCGAAACGATAAGAAAAAGTATCGTTTACAGTGAAAAACGTTTTCATGTAGCCGCAGCCTAAGTATGTGCATGTTCAAAACTCCCCTTTTTAGCATTCATTTTACACAAGTTATATGTAGATTATATTTATTTTTGTTGTTTTGATTTATTTAACCATCTCGTTGTAAATATTTTTGAGCTTTTTAAATGAAACTCTTCTATACTTTTCATCTCCAACATCAAAGCACACGAGTTTCACTAATTAGCCCAAATCTATGTGAAATTTAAACAGATCTAAAACAGCAGCAGAGACAGGGTATAGTAACCTGCAGTCACATGCTACCAACAGCCTATCTGACCTTACCTTGACAGTGTTTCCCACAGATGTGAAGGCAATGTGTGGTGGTGGGCCGGGGGGGGTGGTAAAAAATAAAAATTCTTCAAAATAATTCCTTCGTTAATAATTGGTCACACAAAACTTTATTGTATTAATCCTTAAGAACCCAGATCCATTTCTACTTAAATGAAAATTAAAGGGGTTATAACACAGACTAAATAGACCACATAGAACCCATTTCAGAATTTTTTCCAGAATACCACCCCCCACTGTCAGAGATCTGTAATGTGACATAGGCTATATGTCACATTGGGACTTAAGAACCTGGATAATTTCTCCATCAAGGAAAATTATGGGGGACGTAAGGATGTGTGACACCTGTGTCACGGTGGGTGACACAGGTGCGGCTTATCTGCAGATTTTCGCATCTTCATTGTAAACAAATGAATAACATAGCTAATTACACTGGTCGGACTGTTCATGCTGCTTGAAACAATTAGAAAAGCAGACATGGTAGTAACGCCAGGATGAAGTTGTCACGAAGTCTTTGTTCTACTTTGCAGCTAAAAGATGACCCCTTAGAATTGTAGAGTGGCCAAGGTTGAATTATCTGATGAGAATGCGTAACCTTATGTGACGCTGGGCCATTAAAGGTAGAAGGTTTTTCTGGTGCTACCTGATTAAAAGCATACTGTCATACATACTATATCTTCTAATTAAGTACAAAAAGGGACAACAGCATACCAGAAATACATCACACAACACAGGAATGTAATTTATGTCTCTTTAAGTGCAAATTATTAGTACAAGATCGATGAAGTACACGACTCTGATGAAAGTAACATCTCTAACATATGATATCTACAGATATCTTTTAATTTATCTAGACTGTTGCTTGTTTTTAAATTCATTTAAATTATTTTATTTGTTTCTCTTTATATTCTTTTATGTATTTTTAATGCTTCTTCCACTCTCTGCTGCAATGCTTTTATTTTATGTAAAGCACTTTGAATTGTTTTGTACATGAAATGTGTTATATAAATAAATTTGATTTGATTTGATTTGATGATAACACAAGACTTTTGAAGTCGATTTTGTTCCTAATTTGGTTTCATTTTGTCTTTGTCAGCCATCTATTGATCCTAATATAGTGGTGTTCTCTTTGGGGGAATTTATTGTTCCTCTTGTAAGGCCTAATGAGCTCATGAGGGCTACAGCAGCATAAGGTTTAAGGATTCTTCAGGTCAATAAAATCTGACAGCTAATTGAAAACATTGGGGAGGGAATGGAGAGATTCAATCCACAAATTGCCTCTGCTACATAAAGGTGCTGTTCATCTACCGATTATGGCAGCAGCAGTAGGCTGGTAATGAAGTAGCTGTGGCACAGCAGATGGGAGGATGGCTAATGGTGGAGCGCTGTGGGGAAAAACTTCAAAAGAGCTGCTGAGAAGTGTAGTGATGTGCAGAGGCTGTGTCGAGAGCAGGGAGGAGGCTGCACTCAGGGGTTTTATGGCCAAACAAGCATTTTTGTGTCTGGCTTGTTTAGTCTGTTCATCTAACAGGGAACATTTACTATCACTGTGTTGGGACAATGGTATGTTTGATGTTAGGTCTGAAAGAAAAAATTTAAGGACAGGAAGGTAAAATATACTTACGTTTGGTTTATGGTAAAAATATATATTTCTTACTCTGCAATGCAAGAGTTGACTGTTATTATATGGTCAATGCACACATTTGTTTTAGCAGAGTATACGTGTGAGAACCTCACAGTAATCCACAATGACCTCAACTATGCCTGACAAATTCTATTCATATATAACGTTTTTAAATGACCTTTGTTGTTAATCAAGGCCTACCTTAAACTTTTTATCTAAATCCTAATTTGAAACACAACCTATTAGCGAGGAGAAGCGGTGAATTGTTCTTAAAATGTCCCACACCAGGATAACCACACATACACACTATTGCACACACTAATGGAGCCACTTAACATAAAACAAACACTCTGCTTCCTCCTCCCCTTTCTGTCTCTTCCTGACACAAATCACACATGAACACACACGCACGCACACACATTCACCGACACATCCACACACAGCCAGCCTAAGCAGGACAGTTGCTGAGGTAATCTTCCTCAGAGAGAGGCAGCCGTTCTCCCCTGAGCTCTGCCTGCATTATTGAAAGGCTAGTTCATTTATGTCAACAGGAACTTCCTGCCTGCCTAAGCAAGTGTAAGGGATACACACAAGGACCTGTCTGCCTGCACACTCAGTAACCAGAGAATGCCAAGACCTTGCTAAAAGGAGCCACCACATCCGCCGCGCCGGACAGACTGGGTAGGGTTTACGTGGGTTGCGTAAACCTGTAGGACTTGACACCAACAGCGGAAACAATGGACTGCCTAAAATTTTCTGTGTTGTGATTGGTGATTTGGAAGGAGAGAAAATGAGCTTTACAGGGCTTCGCAGGGACACTTGGTTGGTCTCCACTTAATGAACAAAACCATGAAGAGGAATAAAGGAGCAAAAGAGAATAGCTGGTGGAAACTTGAACCCTAAAAATGTAGTCTTAGAGTCTGTTGTCCACAGTATACACATTCAAGAAAATATTGAATAAATTGACCCGATATCTAGTTTGCAGGTAGCGATCACATCCTGAGGTTCATGATCACCAACTTAAAGTATGGAACTCTTCTCTGGACTTGAGCTCTGTCTTCAATCAGGACTCATGAGTTGTTGTTGTCAGTTGGTCTTCGATCAAATTCATCTGAATATTTTCCCTGAGCTCGTGGTGTGCCACTCCACAGCCCCTCTCTGGCAGCTCAGACTGTCTACCCTCACAGAATGTCATGGGATACAGTGAGGAGGCCAAATTTACCCACAGCCATTCACATGACCACTGAACAAACACTGCTATTCAAGAACAACTAATACTGGGGCAAAGCACAATCTTAAATGTGTGTGCTTCATGATCATTAAAAATATATATATATATTTGCTTCTGCTAGGATGTGTGTGATAGAGCCGTTGTCTACATTTGCCAAATCAAACTAATCTCAAATTAAGCACTCTAAAACTTAAAAACCTAGGATCTTGAAAGAGTGCCTCTGAGATGTTTCAACTTGTTTGTGAATGAGACATTTTCTCTAAAGTTGCTGGTATTACAACAACTATCAGTCGACTTACTACACTTGAAGAGGAAAAATAAAACAGTAATGGTATCGGTATTCTTTAACTTATCTAGACTGTTGCTTGTTTTTAAATTCATTTAAATTATTTTATTTGTTTCTCTTTATATTATTTTATGTATTTTGAATGCTTCTTCCACTCCCTGCTGCAATGCTTTTATTTTATGTAAATCACTTTAAATTGTTTGTACATGAAATGTGCTATACAAATAAATTTGATTTGATTTGATTTTGATAATGCACAATAAAATGTGTTACATCGTGGTATGTTTTTCACTGCTAACTACCCATGTCTAAGTTTTTTCTAAGGTGGAAATGAATTAGGACTTGGTGATCCCTCAACATTTCACTGATGGTAACTGCAAAATAAATAAATAAATAAATCAAAGAAGAATCTGAGTTTTACAAAATTGTTTTAACAAAAAAGCTAGTTTGAAAAACTGTCCACATTATTTTCGAATTTTGAAACTTGATCATACTCCATTAATCACCACCTTGTTGTGTTGGAGGGATCTTATTTTAAATTGGCAGCTTGTGCAATTCCCAGAACCCCCTTTATGATACAAACATTCCTCCGTATCCTGCTAAACACTGAGGATTCTTCCTCACCTTAACAGGAAGTTCAAGAGGTCACCATAGAGGGGATGATAGAACCTCTTCACACACACCTGATAAGATGTTGATAGCTGGCTCATCCCTCAGAGCTTTCAGGGTTTCAGTAACTCTGAAACTCTGAACTCTTATAGTGTTGGACAGCGACCACACAGACATAACAAGGTGATGTATAATGGTTTGATATATAATATCAACATAATATATAATGATTCATCAATAAATTAGTTAATGTGTTCCCTGTCATTAATGATTTATGTGCACAGTTAGTCATTGGATTAATTAGAGCATAAATTCTTAATGCATGCATGATGATCAAATCCTTCACTGAAGAAGATGGCTTCTTATTATGAATGTGGTCACCAATGGGGTTATAAAACAGGCAGACTGTTAACACCTGGGGGATGAGTCTTCAGTTGACAGTGGAAAACTGTACCTCAAGGCTGTAATATTAAACTCTGGCTTCCTGTGGCCTTTAAATAGCACTGTCATAACTCACAAGTAGAGTGAGTTCTCCCTGAAAAAGGCAACTAAATATTTTCTCTGTATAGACCCTCCATCCACACCAAGCCTCGAAAGTGAATATTTTTTTAGTTTTACATACAAAGTAAGGATAAAGGTAAAATACATTTTATATTGTGCTGCCTTCACTCACCTATTTAACCCCCCCAACCCCCAGCCTTTGCAAAATGATGTAAGACTGTTGAAGTCAAACATCTGAGTCAACATGGTATCACTGTTGAGCGGAAGAAGGAGACTGTGAAGGACTGAAATATTGATGCTGTGAAAGGAGGCGTGAGTTCCCGGGTTTACCAGTGCTCTGCTACAGTATTTTTTCTACACAACGTTTTTGCCTTTCATTGAAGAGGTTCAAAAGGAGTTCTCCTTTGCAATTATTTGAAATGGATATTGTTGTTACTTTTTAAGTTTCTTGCAAGATGAAGATACAAAAAACATATAGATTTTAGATTTTATTATTTTTTATTTTATTATTATTTTTTATTTATTTTTAATTTTTTAATTTTTTTTTTTTTTTACCCCTTGTCCTGTCCAGCATTATAGCAGCAGAATTTTAATCTGAATACATTTAATGCCAAACACATTTGCTATGCCAAGGGAAGCTTTATGAAAGTAAAGTTCCCCATGATGCCCATCAACTCCTTATTTTTATTTATTTATTTTTGTTACAATACTTAACATGATGTGATAGTGTGATAGTGCTGAACCGGACCGGGGGACAGAGAGAGAGGGAGAGCGAAGAAGGGAAAAAAAGGAACAGAAATATGAAGACACAAACATAAAAACAATGAAAAATCAGACAACCAGCTGCTACACCTGTAGAAACAAAACTGAAGACAATCCACGGCTTTTGTGGGGAATCCAGCCTTAGAGGCACCAGGAGCACCTGTAGGCAGACAAGCAGAGAACAAACACACAAACAAACAAACAAAAAAAGCACAAGCAGCAGCAATCTCATATAATACAACTGTGGATACAGATGACCTTAAACTACAGGACAACACAACAACTGCTAGATTTAGATTTTAGAATTAAGATGAATAGATTAGCTTTCCCTACCTTGCCAGCATTTTTGGTTACATTTTTATTAAAAAAAAAATTCAGTTCTATGAACTGCCGAACTGCCTTTCATTCATTTAGGTCCTGTATCAACAAACCATGGCAGTTTCTATATTTTTCCTATATTTTTTGCTTGAGATACAAAATGTACAAATTAGGAAACTGGTATGTGGCCACTGGGACGTAGAAGCACAAAAGGGTGGGGGAGGCTCCTCCAAATAAAGTCTTTCCTAACAATGATTTATTTAAAACCGATTTTTCTGTTTGGGGGGTGCACGTGGTATAGTGCACTGTCGCCTCAAAGCAGGGGGGTTCCAGATTCAATCCCCACCTGGCCTTTGTGTGCAGTGTTTGCATGTTCTCCCCATGTATGCGTGGGTTCCTGTCCAGGGCTCTCGCCCAATGACCGCTGGGATAGGCTCCAGCCCCCCCGCGGGCCGACAGTTGGATTAACCGGGTATAGAAAATGGATTGATTCCTGTTTGGATTTTTTTCTAAAAATATATATTAGATTGATGAAGATCTAAATATAAAAAGTTGCATAATAGCTTCAGACATATTTCATAGAAAAAAAGTAAATAGGCCTTTTCAGAGATGCCATTCTTTCCATTAATCTAACAGCATAGTATTCACCATTCATATTTGAAGGGCCCTAAGTTGTATGAACATGAACAGTTGTGTAAAAAGTTGAAAAGACACAATGCATAGGTCAAATTTCCCAAATTTTTATATGTTGACTGCACAGGCAACCCAGAAAAAGAGGCCATAGTCATCACTCTGATAGTAAATTGGTACCCAGAATGACTCCGTCTGTACTGGATTGTAAGCCAGAAGCTGTGAACATTAGCCATCGAAGTAGCTGAAGTTTTTTGTGTAAAAGGCTGGGTGTAAAAGCTTCATAACCACTCGATGTACCCAGCAGTCTCCAGCATTCATCTAATTATACACTCTGTAAATGCAACTTGGACCATAATCTTAGGGAGCTTTGCAACAATGAATCATTTTGGATTTTGAATAAGAATTGTTTCAAACTAATAACAGACTGAAAGACTGAATCACAGCTGTAAACATGTCAGGTGAGTCATTTCCTTTTTAATGTACTCCTAATCACCATCATTTATGCAGAGATGTTGTGAAAACACTTACTTTGACCTCCGGGTTGAAACATTGCTCAATGAGGGTGAGTCACAAGGAAAAACTAACACTGCCAACATCAATAACTGTACACTCTTGTGAGTCACTGTTGTTTTACTTCTAATAAAATATCGGCTCACCAACACCACGGTTGACTCTTTTTTTTTTTTTTTAGCACAAAGGAGACAAACTACATGGTATTGTTTCAACACAAATGAAATTGAACAAAATGTGAAAATATAGAAATTCTCCATTACTGGGGGTGTGCCAGTTCTAAAACGTTAACACAGACAGCAGTGGATGCAAACCACGGTGTGTGGTGGATTCAAGCATTTTGTACTCCAACCTCCCGTCTTTAGGACTTCTCACTGGTTCTGATGTAGCTCATAATTAGGATGTCATTTTTTTAAGATAACATGATTTCTTTAAAACCAATCCAGTTATTAAAACAACATGGAGGAGCAGTTCAACTAATCAGACTGTGAGACCCAGCAATTCATTTTTGTCCTCTGTAGAGGACATAGGTTTTTGGTCTGTTTCTCTTAAGCCATAAATGTCATCGTGTTAATTCCTGTTGGCCCTTACAGAGGACATCCTGGGCATTTCAATGATATGACATGTGTTTGGGTGGAGTCTTGACAGAATTCTCTTCCTGGTTCTTCAAAATGGCTGCGATCACAACAAGTATATAGGGAAAGAAGAAAGGTAAGTGTATAATTGTGTAATTATGAGCTTTGTGAGTTTAATATTTAGATTGATTCTAGTAAACTAATATCTAAGTAATAGTTAAGATGAGTTTTCAGAGGAGTGTAATTAATTTTTCACCTAAAAAATATCTTGTTTATGTGTGTCCTCCATAGAGGACATCAGGATGTGCTAACTTTTTTTTCACCTGTTTTACACAATAAAATAGTGTAAAATATCTGCATCTCAAAGAGGAAGAACTGCTTCATGGAGTACCACAATCCAAAACCACAAAAACTAACACACCTGATTCAACTACTACACTAATCAGCTAGCTCTTGATTTGTTAAATAAGGTGATGGGAACGACTGGCTTAAAGGATGTGGCCATTTTACTTACCTTTGTGCCAAAGTAACGTACCTTTGTAACATTACTTTGGTACGTTACGTTACTTTACTACGTTACTTTGGCTGAGTATCACCTCTCTCTCAGGAATATTCCTTGCACCAAAAACTAAGGTTCAAAAGAGTTCAGTTGTAAATGTACAACCTTAAAGGTGGTCAGAGTTCAGAGGTAAATGTACAACTCTAAATGTGTTTACATGTTCATTTTGCAATAACGGAGTCCCGATGTCCTCTCCAAAGGACATACTGTAAAAAAAATATATATATTGTAGTAATGTTTTTTTCACCCCAAAGACTTATGTGGTGTCAAAAAGAAGAAATCCAAAAACTTTTTTTTCTCTGGGAGAAATAGGAGGATATCTCACTTAAGGTAAATATGCATCTAAACAAATGGACTACCATACAATTCAAGGACAAAACATTTTCAAACAAAATTATTTGGTTCAGTTAAATGTAAAGAAAAAACAAAAATAAATATACAATGTAGCATTGGTTAGCTACTTTTATATACATACATTAGTAAAATAACAGGGAATCACATTTGTTTTTATACTTCAAAACAGAAAAAAATGAATCTGATAGTTCTTGTTTGACCGTGTTTTTACTTTACTATGCAGGTCTGGCATTCATTTCACCGAAATATTTTCTTTAGTTGGCATCTTTCACCACAACTCTTGTTTTTAGTATCATGTCATGAAAGCTTTCCTTGTGAAACTAAGATCTGAATCTTAAAAATTGGGTAGTAACACTCTGTAACTTGGTGTAACATGCGTAAGAAATCCCCTTTGAGCAAACTCTCAAACTGTAGAATCGGACACATTCTAATCGATCAAGGGGTCCATCAACCAGTTACACATTTAATCTCTAAACCTTGTGTATTTAGAACATAGAGGTAATTAGCTTAGCTTTCAACATAAACAAATGGCTAAACTTTTTTTTTCTGTAGTGTATTGTTGATTGCAATGCTAAGTTTCCTGCAAAGAAACTTCTCTAACACAAGTTATCTGGGCACTCTTCAATGATGTCATCTGAAGGCATCCATACATAATTTATCTTCCTTGCTGACAGTGAAGTCAGCTTTCTGCTAGAACAGCCATTTGTAGAAAAAAAAAAGAAGGAAAAAATGGCTCATGGGTTTTTAATGATCTGGTGCTCTGGAAAAAAAAACAGTTGCTGAGGTAACATGCTGGCCTGCTCTGTATGCCAATGCGGATGTGTGACAAATACAAAGGCTGAAAAATCTCCAGCTGCTCTGATGCACCGGAGTTACCAGTAAGATTAAGAAATGAATGGGTTTTTGCTTCTGTTAAGTCTGACACATTTCAGGTCAGACTTGGTAATGTGATCACTGTGTGTGGATGTCTGAGTCAAGCCTTTTGTGTTTCCTGCTGTCATCACGTGGCCTTTGAACCTCAATTTAAATACAATTAGTGGCTTTACACCTCCTGCTATCCTTTTATGCCAGATTATTTGAGCACATTCATTATCCAAATGCCTCTACTTTCACAGTATTGTTCCTGTATAGTGTATATTGGATCCTTGTTCTATATGTTGGTGAATTCTTCAAAGGTATCTGTTTGATGTAATTTTAAAGGATTGGTGTGATTTTTGATACTATTTTTGATACTATTTTTGTTCTTTTGAATTTAGGATAATTATTTAAAACACCTACTTCCACCAGGTTAAATAGGAACATTGGCATCCATCCAGATTATTCACATGATGAATGAACTCAACTCTTGAATAAGCAAATTTATGTGAGAGAAAAATAACAGTTTCTGGACACGGACAAATTTAGAAATTTACAGAAATCCAAAGATCAGAAAACTAAAGTTTCAAAAACACATTAACGGCTCTTCATAAAGGAAAGTGGTCTCAACTAATCCTTATTTTTTTCTGAATACTTATAAAGAATTCATATTTTGTGTCTACTGTACAACTCAAGCTGTGAGTTCAGGATGAATGACTGTGTAATCGCATTAAATATGATGTTGCAACTTCATGACAGACGTAAGATTTAAGAATGATTGAACAAAGAGTAGAATTATAGATGATCCTTAATTCTTAATTTGATGTTCATGTAAATATTCATGTGCTCATTTTTTCATCAATATTTCAAATGTTCTTGTATGCATGTTTGCATATGGACTGTAATCTTGGAAGCTTTTTTTGGATGATTTATCTCTCACAAGGCTGTAAAGTGGAAAGCCACCTCATTGGCCAATAAAATACAGTAACATGGATTACTTTATAATACGTGACTAAAAACAGAATGCAGTGACTTACAAATATCATAGTACAATATGTTATTTACAACAGAACATAGAATTGATATAAAATGTTGAAAAGTAAGACATATGACTATTTCTGAAAATGTTGCTAAAGTTGCATTGAAAGATAATCCTCTTTAAAATCATCATAGAAAATATCATAACTAATAAAGAGCAAATGCTTCACAGTGCAGATTAGTAACGAAAGTCAGTAACGAGATATTATGACCGCCAAGTGCAGATGGAACTTTTCTGTTTGGACTGACCTGTGACTAGGGACCTGTGAAAACTAGGAACAAAGCGTAAATGGGACAGTATGTTTAGTGAGGACAGAGGTGACAAAAAGGCTCAGTCAACTTTGAGGAGTCAGACTCCTTTTGGTAGGGTTACAATGTCATTGCTGTTTGGAACACAGTTTTATGTGTCAAGCTTAAATTAATCACTGAACTCGTAAGGAGGGGAGAAGTTTAAGGTCAACCCTCAAAAGGAACTGAAGCTTCGAATCTCATCTCAATGGGATGGGACACTCGAATTCCTGTGAATTCCTCTCCTGTCTCATTTCCTTTCTACTTTCACAGCTTTTGGAGAGTGTGAGATGGTGCTGGAGGTGTGATGTGTTATTCTTAGTGTGCCCTGTCAGTGTTCATGTTGTTTTTTTGCTTGTTTTGGATTTCTTGAAACAGAGATGCATCCCTCCTACTTGTCACTTCACCCATACATGTGATTTCTAGTGAGAGGTCATGAAATTGCAGAGGCGGTTTGGGTGTAAGTGCTTCCACTTACATGTGTGTTTAATACTGTAGTGAGCTTTATCCCGTAAATCATAGACTGTTTTGGTTAGTCGGTGGATGTGCAGTAGGAATGTAATAATGAAAAGCAAGAAATGCCTATAGATTTGTTATCATTCAATATATCAACCATTCTGTTATTAGCTATATTTTTAAATGCCTCCTCTTAGAGGAAAGTTTATCCATATTTGTTAGCTTTTGTTAGTTTACTTAAATTACCTGTTATAGTTATACCAATCCTACTATTAGCTAAATTTACTTTTGCTCTGTTATAGTTATACCAATATAATCCTACTGTTAGCTAAACTTACTTGATTGATGTTCTGTATCTGTATTTCTGTGTTTGATTTTTTGATGTTTTTATTTCTGTACCTGATTATTGTTTCTGTGTTGTAAAGCACTTTGGATCGCCTTGTTGCTGAAAAGTGCTATATAAATCAATTTCACTTCACTTCACTATTGAACAGCAATATTTGTTGTTTAGTTCAATGTCAGTCTGGAATCTACAGTCTGTACTGGCTTCTATTAGAATCCAAAAATTTAAACACAATTTCCACCATCACAATCTGTAATTAAACACAAATTAAACACAGATTTCCCATGATATTTTTTCTATACAAAGACGTCTTTTTTTGGCCAGAGGTAGACAAATCCTTTTTGGCGTATTGGAATAGTTGCAAGGTTAAAAATGTTAAAGTTCACCCCCCTGTGAGCAGTTTCTGGTGATTACCAGTCATTAGCCAGTCATTTTTCGAGTCATGTTTTAAATTCCCACTTAAAGATCTGAATAAGAAAAGGTGAAAGGAAACTGTGAAAATCCCAAAACTTCTTCTATTGTGAAAAAAAAATCCATATGCTTACTTCTTTTGCCCGTTTAGAGTACTTAATTTGCAGGAGGCCGAGATGGAGACAGCCAATTGTGAATCACATCTTCGCAAAGTAAAAAACAAAAACAACAGAAGGTGCCAATGGACCCATTTTTCTTTTTATAGACTCTCCAGCTCATCCTCTGAAAGGCTGACCTGTGCGGTGGTATCTCGACCTTTATGTGGCTACAGATACCATGTAACTATCTCTTTTTGCTGCTCTTGGAGCATTCCATTTATGAAGTGTTGGTTGTTTCTTGTTTGCAGTGTTTCTTGCTTGCTGCATTTTACTCCCTGTGATTGCTTAGATATGAAATGCTCTATGATCATGCCACAAATTAGAAGTCAGAATACAGGAATTGTTTCAAAGCTTTAAACGAGTCTCAAAAGTCTAAAGAATTACTTACAATATTTTCAAGAGTCGGTGTGCACTGGTTGTAAACATTCAATGAATAAATCATTAAAGCAAGTGCCAACGAATGAAGACAGAGGGACAGAGTACAGAATGGGTGGAAAAGACAAAGCTCTGAATAAAGGCAAAATAGATGGAACCCAAAAGAAATGAGAAGAGCAGCTTAAAAAAGCAGCATAATGTACAAGTGATGTAGAGGAAGAGAGATACTGAGAGGAGGGGAGTTTGCTGGTGGTAGTGGGGCGCTCTGACTCATCCGCTTCCATCGACTATTTATTTTGGTTGGCCGGAACAACAGAATCCAACCCAAGTTTGGATGGCTCTGCAGTGTGACGTAAAAGGGACATACGTGTTTGGGTGGGTGACGGAAAGGGAGTCACAATCCCAAGTAGGCCATCGTTTTAAAAAGGGGGAAGCCAAGAGATAGAATACTGAACCGAAAGAATTTCAGCCCACTCAACGTAATATCCTCTCTGCTTATCCCTCTGGAGGCTCTTGACATGAGCTGTACATTTTTTAAATTCGCTGTAACTGATGCCAATTAAAACTGAATTTTATTTTGGCTCCACCATCTAAATCTATAAATTCAGTCTGCAATGTTTAGTAAATCCTTTGCATTTAACGACAGTTTTATCATTTCTTTATTTCTCTGAAAAAAGGAACATCTGTTTAACTCTTAATTCATGCATAAACAACAAAAAACACTGACATATTTCTATTTGGCTAACCACTCAGGTGCACTTATTTGATCCCCTGTGATGGCCCATTTCTAAATGGGTCTTTACACTGTGCTTCCTTTTTAAGAGACTGACCTCACTGAGCTGCGGAACACAGTTAAATGCGCACACAGACACCTTCCTCAGTGCTCTTTTAGGGGCACTTTACACGGAAACGAAAACGGGTTAAAAACGCAAAACCTTTTTGCGGATGCACTATATCGTTTAGATGGTGACGGCGTTTGGGGGCAGTGAGAGTAGTAAAGAACAGACCAAAAATATGAACTACGTTCTCGAAATTCTTGAAGTTCATAGAGAGAGCAGGCGACCTAGCCATCTGGCGTGTTTACTGCATCGATAAATATGAAACGTCACACACTTTTGCGTTTTTGTATGCACACAGATTTTCACCCTAAAACGCTCGTCTAAATGCAGATTTAAAAGTGAAAACGAAACGCCACTTTTGCATTTTGGTTTCAGATCGTTTCTGTGTAAAGGTAGCCTTAATTTGCGAAGGACAATAAATTGGCTTTGTAAGAAACTTGAAGCCAACTTGCATCAATTGCTAACGGGGACTCTTTCAGGAAGACTTCAGAAGAGCAGCCGAGACAGACATGCATAAGACATTCTGTCGCTTCTGATAACCATTTTCCACCAAAATTAGCATGTGAACC